>NC_143517.1:56334975-56486445 GCF_031878675.1 Megascapheus bottae
CAACTTTCCCTTCATTCTGCAAGGGGATTGATCACCCACATACATATGCTCAGCGTGCTGACTCTGGAACTTTCCGGAAGGCTATATTCATTCCCCATAAAACAAATATGAGCACCTAATGTGGGGGGGGAAGAAGGAATGCACCTAGGTATTTTAGAAAAAGGATAACAAGATTAAAAAAGAATGTCTTCTAACAGCCCCAGAACACTATCCAGAAAGCTATCCAGAACACTACACACAAGCAAGTGAGCTGTCAGATCCTGTGGACAGAACATACCAGGCAGGACAGGATGTGGGAACTCAGGGTTCTGGATACATATGTGGTTGGGGTAAAAGGAAATAGTCAGTTTAGAAACCAAGAAACCTCGCAACTCAAATGCCAAGCCCCATTTCATGTAGGCCCATATTCTGCTAAGTGGACAGCTCTAAAGGCTTCACGTGGCAGGTGAGGACTCTGCCATTTGAATTCTTCAGAGCTGTCCAATTAGATAAAAGGATTCTTTTTGCAGATAAGAATTTAAAGCCTCTAGAAAAGAACTATGGAAGAATGAAGAGAAAACAGCTACTTCTTTCCTCATTCTTTTCAGCAAATTCCCCAAGCTTTTGCTTGGCCCACACCTCTTCCCATGAGGCCTTCTCTAAGCCCATTAACCTCTCCTAACTCAAAGCTGCCAGGCTGTCAGTGAAGTGGCAAGCCTATTCTTCACAGGGCCTCGTGGTAGATGGCAGCCATTTTATTTATAACCATGTACTTTTAGATGCCCTAAAATGTTACTGGCTACAAGTCCCATTACTGGCTCCCAGATTTCCTTGTTAGATAGAATGCAAATTTGAGATAGAGCAGATTAGAAAAAATAACTCCTAAAAGAAACTGCTAGATCCAAGAGGGAAAGGAAATTCGATTGTAGGTAAAAATCTTGCCTTTGTCTTAAAATGGGTTTTGTAAGAATTGGAGGTTAAGAACATCCCTATCAAATGTCAAAGCTTACTAATTTTGTCCTGCTATCACCTCTCCCCACGACACCACAGCCTTCCACCATTCCATCCATCCCTCCCTGTTTGCTTTTAATTCCAAATAAGAACTGCTTGTTGAAGGGCTGCTGGCCCAAATTAGCACTCGAGAAGCTTGAGCCAGGCCACATAGATGGCTCACGTCGATAATTCTAGTTATTCAGGAGGCTGAGATCTGAGAATAGTGCTTCAAAGCCAGCCCAAACAGTTAAGCCTCTGAGACTCTTAATTCCAATTAACCAGCAAGAAGCTCAAAGTGAAGCTATGGCTTAAGTGGTAGAGCACCAGCCTAGAGGGGGAAAAAAAAGCTCAGGGATAGTACCCAGGCCCTGTAGGTGAAGCTTGATGAAGAATCCCACTTTAGCTTTTTAGGATGCAATGAATTAAAAATCTTGCTATCGCCAGGCACGGTGGCTCACACCTGTAATCCTAGCTACTCAAGAGGCTAAGATCTGAGGCTCTTGGTTCAAAGCCAGCTTGGGTACTAAAGTCCATGAGACCCTTATCTCTGATTAGAATGCCAACTGGAAGTGGTGCTGTGGCTCAAGGAGTAGGGCGGTAGCCTTGACCTGAAGAGCTCAGGGACAAAGCCCAGGCCCAGAGTTCAAGTCCCACGATGGACAAAAAAAAAAAAATCTTGCCTTCAAGAATTCTCTAGGAACTTGGTGCCGGTGGCTCACACCTGTAAATCTAGCTACTCAGCAGGCTAAGATCTGAAGACTGTGGCTCAAAGCCAGCCCAGGCACAAAAAATACATGGGACTCTTCTCTCAAATTAACCGTCAACAAACCAGAAGTGGTGCTGTGGCTCAAGGTGGTAGAGCACTAGCTTTGAGTGAAGAGCTCTGGGACAGTGTTCAGGCCCAGAATTCAAGCCTCACAATTGACCCCCACCCCCTCAAAAAAAGTATCATCTGGAAGGAATGTCATCTTCTCCAAATCAACAGGGGGTTCCTATGTTTAAGGTGCTAGGAGAGTTTGTTAAGGGGACGTAGCTTTCTATCCATGGAGTTGGAGGAGTGTAGGGGTATGTGATAAGAACCGGCAGAGGAACATTGTGGTGTCCCTGCCAGCTGAACTGAGCTCCATCTCAACACATGAACACATGTAAACCCCCTGAACAGCAAAGGTACATGGTTCTCACAGCAGCCATTTCTAGCACTCTCACGAGACTTAACTGAGGATTTCTGAGATTATAGGCTGTGCACAATGGAGGAGAAAAAAAAATAACATAATTTCTGTGATAATTACTAGAGAACATTTGCATAAAAGGCTTCCTTGCCTGTGCCTGAGGCTCAGAAGAAATATACAGGTTTCATTACAAAGCACAGTGGGCATGGAAACTGTCAGGTTTTGAAGACAGAGGTTGGGGAAAGTACAGTCAAGTACTACTTAGCCAGAGTTTGTAACCAATGCATCTGCAGCACAAGAACTTTAACTCAGATAGCGCCTATTGGCATTCTCCGTTCTGCAGGGCACGTGACACAAGCAGTCTGGGAATCCCAGGTTTCCTTGCCTTAGACACACTCAGCCTGGATTCATGGTTTTCACGCACAGTATCAGTGGTAGAATGTTCTGTTACCTTTTTTGGCTTTCTTCTGCAATTTCAGCGTATCTGAGGACTTCTTTTTTATCTCTTGGCGAGCTTTCTTATATTCTAAGACAAAACAGAATATTGAACAATTTTACCACTTTATTCAGCAGATGATTTTTCCATAGCGAGGTCGCCTTGATCCCTGGAGGCATAAATGCTGACATGCGCAGTGAACATCTGTATTAAATACACTATGATAAAAATCTCACAACATTTCACAATGAAGAGGCTAATATTCTCTCTCTCTCTCCCTCTCTCTCTCTCTCTTTCTCTCTCTCTCTCTCTCTCTCTCTCTCTCTCTCTCTCTCTCTCTGCCCCCCCTCAAAATGAACTATGGTTTCTCCTTCCCAGGCCCCCTTGAAGACAAATGCCATTATTTAAAACACATGCCATGTCCCAGCATCCACTCCCACCACACTCACTCTGACTCCTGACTTCTTCACTGAGCGAGAAGTCCACACAGTAGTGGACTGAGTCCACCGTCGGCGGCTTTCTCTTCTTTTCGGATGACTCCTCCAATCTTCCCTGACTCCCCATGTTGCTTTCTCTCAGGCTAACTCATCTCCCCACTGCCTCAAATTAAAATGGGACAAAAGTCCCAATTATTCCTCTAAGGCACCCCAATTTTCTAATTCTTCAACCGAGCTTGTGCTCATTTAGCTCCTCTTTTGAGGAGCCCCATTCTGCACCCTGCCTACAGTTCCCTCCTCCTCCTGGGAGAGGGCAGCAATAGCTGGGTCCCCCCACCTCCCCCTCTCCCCTCGCTGAGTGTACATCACCCATGGCTGCTGCCAGGGTCTTGTTCTGAGTTAAAGCTGAATCATAAAGATGGAAGAAGTGTTTTCTCTCAAACCCTGGGTGGGTGTTGAGACTCTGAGCCCGTGACCTGTCTAACCAGATGTACAGAACCTTGTAATGGATCTACATCACACTCAGGTCAGCTTGTCAGTTTCTGGATGAGAACTAGGAAGTAGAACCAAGAAATAAGTGCTTCTTTGTGCACTCCCATGGACAGGAAGGAAGAGGAGTTCCAGTTAAAAACCAAGGGGCCTTTCCTTGTCTTCTTGGATTAGCAGAGATGCAGCAGAGCTCTCTTTGCCATACCTGCTGCCTTCTCTCTGAGGGCGCAGCAAAAGGTTCAAAAAGCTTCACACTTCTGATACTTTTAAGTCTTTTCGATAAAATTAGCTCTTCTGTTTCAAATGAGTACATTTAATAAGAACAAAAGTAACAAGAAGAAAAGTTGAGGGGAAGGGATGTAAATGATCAACTCTCTTGCTATCTGAAAAGAAGGTGCCCATGTTTGTTTTCTTTTACCTAATGGAAATGTAGATGGATACATGGAGTAAATCTAAGGGAAAACAATCTGGTAGCAGAGTGAGAGAGTGCTCCAGTGACTAAAGAAAGGTTTCCTGGGAATGTATCACCCATAGAAGCCATATTCTAGAAGGAAAATGCCAGAAGAGGATAGATCATAAAGATGGAACTTCTTTTTAAAGTAACTCTTAAAAGCGACCTCAGATTCAGGATGCCATTTTCCCTAATTACAGATAAACTGTAACTTAAAAAAAAACAAAACAGGATGTTTCAGGAATAAAGACTTTAAAAATTTTTTAAATACAAGTGCTAAACATTTGCTGTTGTACTTTAACTTTCTAAACTCTCCACATTCTTTTCTCAGTACTTCACACTAAGATCAATTTTCAGTATCAGCGAAGGCAGGATCACAGAAGCCAACCTCTGTGCTTAACACATTTCACAGAACATGCAATAAAACTCAAGGTCAATTCATTTGTTTTGGGGATCCAGGGAATGCACAGACAAGGGATGCAGTGTGAACTCTCGGGAGTGTGAATGGAAAGAGGACACTGGAATAACCAGAGGGAATTCTCAACTTTCCAGTGGGAAAGCTTTTCAGGCTGTGGCATCATTCTCACTATACAGCCTGACACAGACAAACGTGAAACCACTTTTTTTGCCATAAAGTAGCCAGTTCTACTAAAGGTTTCAGATCGCAGAACACTGACTGAGTCTACTTTATTGTACTTTGCCACATCACTTGGGTTGATCTTTTCTCCTAATTAGTAAATATCTTTCTGTACAGCCCACAATACTAGCATATGAAAAACATCACAACTAGCTGGACACAGTGGCACATGCCTATAATTCTAGAACTCAGAACACTAAGGTGGGCAAACCATCTGAGCTGGTCAAGACCAACCAAGGTAAGACCTTATTCAAAACAGAAATTCAGCTGGGCACCAGTGATTCATGCCCATAATCTTAGCTACTCAGGAGGCTGAGATCTGAGGATCATGGCTCAAAGCCAGCCTAGGCAGGAAGTCCGTGGGACTCTTATCTCCAATTAACCACCAGAAAACCGGACGTGGTGCTGTGGCTCAAAGTAGTAGAGCACTAGCCTTGAGCTGAAGAGCTCAGGGTCACAGCCTAGGTCCAGAGTTCAAGCACCAGAAGGAGGAGGAGGAAGAGGAAGAAGAAGAGGGAGGAGGAAAGAAATTCAGAATGATTTCAATAAGGAATGAGACTTGCTGCAGTCCTGTTGGCCTCTATAAAGGGAACACAAAACAACGTCACCTTCAAGTGTGTGGTAGTACTATTTTCTCTGCAGATGACCCCTAGCTCCATCCTACAAAATCTGATCCCTGATAACTAATGAAGCAAGTTCACAAAGACTCGCCTTCCTGGCCAGTTCCCATCGCCTGATTCAAGGTAAGCCTGCATCATTAGAACCGTGATGTTCAAAAGGTCTTGAAATGCCTTCTGCATAAATGTCTGCCAAACCTGCCATTACATTTCACATTTAATTCAAGTGATTGCAATGCTACTAAATAACAAGGACAAAACAAGGGCAAAAACAAAAGAAGACATCCAGGATTTGGCATGGTGACTCAGGTTTGTAATCCTAGTTTATGCAGGAGGTAGAGATTAGGAGATCACAGTTTGAGGCCAGCCCACAATGACACTTACAAAGCCCCTTCTGTAACAAGTGGCTGAGTATGGTAGTGAACATTTGTCACCCCAGTTATGTAACAAAGCAAACAGAAAGATCATGGTCAAGGCCAGACTAGAAATAAAGTGAAACCTTATCTAAAAAAAATAAACAATGTATAACAAAGAGCTGGTCAGTGGCTTATATGGTAAAATGGGTGTCTGTCTAGCCAAAGTAAGGCCCTAAGTTTCAAACCCAAGTATCATCAAACAAACAGTAATCCCAACACTCAGTCTTGCAATATGATCACTCTGGAATTCTTGTCCCCGGACACTGACTGAAACAAACACCCACAGAAAAAGGAGGGATAGGAAGGATGCTGACAGGGTAACACCAATAAATCCAGCAGAGGCACTAAGCTGCTGCCAGCAACCCCCATAGCTCTGGAAGCCAAGAGGGTAGTGACAGGCCAACCTCCTGCCACATACCTTTCGCATGGTCCTTGTCCAGCTGGTTGGCCACTTTCTTCCATTCTTCCATCTGCTCTTGAAGTGGGTTGATCAGACAGTCAATTAGAGCACTTTTGCCCAAAGAGAAAGAAAAGAAGAAATTGAAACAGATACATCCTGTTGTCAAGACTCACATCTAATTGTCAAAACACACCTAAATTGCAATTCTTCGAAGCAAGCAAAGGTAAGATAATAAGCCAGTGTTTCATTCCTGCTGAAACCCCAGTTCCGGGACAGCCTTGCTCTCAGTATGCTCAACTCCTTGACTATGCAATAAGGAGCTACAAAATGTGATTGGCTGGAGTCAGTCCTCTTAACATTTCTTCTGCTACACTACCAAAACATGGGGCCGCAGCCACCAACAAGCAACCCCAAAGGGCTGCCCACTGACCTGCGTAAAAACTTTTTTTTAAATGGTCTTAGGTTCTGATATCTACTCCAGAACATGAGTCATAAAGGTACACTACTTGGGGTGCAGCCTGGAGAAAAAGAAGGATGAACAACACATCTGTTAAGCTGTTCTGTGAGCTTCTGGATCATCAGGGAGTACAGGAATTTCTAGGTATACCCCTTTCTCTGTGTCCTCTCCCAAACAGAGCTATGGGCATGCTGGATTAGGCTGGTCTACTTGGGTAAAAGTGACCAATTTTCTTTCATCATTTGGTGGCTTCAAATCCCAGTTATTGCCAGCTGGGAAGACAGCAGTATGGCGGTGTGGAGAGCTCTGTACTCTATCCCTTATCTCTGTAGGTTAAAAACTCAAGTTGGTGGGACACAGCAGATAGTACATGTCCCTCTCTGACGCCAGTCCCTCCTTCTAAAATGCTCCTGCAACAAAAGGTGAACAATGCAGCAGTGGTACTTCCTGGACACTGTATGGGAAAGTGAACTATACAACTTAAGGGTGGGGACAGGATAGAAAAACTGGGAGAGAACAAGGGAAGGGGTTGACACTATAAAAAGAAATATACTTGTTATCTGTCACATGTAACTGTAACCCCTCTTGTATATCAACTTTACAATAACAAAAAAATAATGCAAGAGGATCCTGCAGGGCCGGAGGTTCAGGGGCCCTTAGAGCAGGTCAATACTGGCTCCTCACACTGTTGGAGGCAAGGATAGACCAACACCACGGCACGGAAGAGTAGGCTCTCAAGGTCAGGCATCTCCACTGGTTATCTGTTGTGTGATTGATGCTAGATCAGCGCTTGGCACATAGATGCCCAACACAGGCTCTTCCAGTGTCTGAGCCGTGTCAGGAAAAGGACCCATGGGGAGATTTACATGCTGGGGGAGACCAGAGCTACTCATGTTGAGTAGCAGCTTCCCTTCCAAAAACCAGCAACGAGGGTTGGGATCTGGGAAGAGCAGGCTTCTCACCTTGAAAACTGCCTGAGCTTGGTTTCTATGCTTCTGTGCCGCATGCACATCCTGGTGAGCGCCGAGCCAATCTCCCTGGTACCACCTGAAAAAGCAACAGAGACACAGGTGAGGGACAGCTATCCCCAAGATCCTTGGAGAGTTTCAAAAGCAGAGACTGGGCACTGTCCCTGAGCTCTCAGCTAGCACTCTACCACTTGAGCCACAGTGCCACTTCCACTTTTCTAGTGAAAAATGGAGATAAGCGTCTCATGGACTTTTGTGCCTAGGCTGGCTTTGAACCGTGATTTTCAGATCTCAGCCTCCTGAGCAGCTAGGATTACAGGTGTGAGTCATCAGTACCCAGCTAACAAGACAGATTAAACCATTCATGAAATATAAGCCACTGCCTTTCAACTTGGTCTTCATGGACATGTATACCCATGTATAAACACACATATGTGAGGTATTTGTGCATTACCACAACTAAGATTACTCTTCCTACATATGGAATGATCTAATGGTTTCACTGTTATGCTGGTCCTGGGGCTTGAACTAAGGTCCCGGGTACTGGCCTTAAGCTTTTTGTTCAAAGCTACCATTTTACCACTTGAGCCATAGCTCCACTTCCAGCTTTTTTGGTATTTAACTGGAGGCAAGAATCTCACAGACTTTCCTGCCTAGACTGACTTTAAACCATAATCCTCACATTTCAGCCTCTTAAGGAATGGTTAAGAATACAGGTGTGAGCCACCAACACCCAGCTGTGATCTGATATTTTTCTAATCTATTTATTTTTGTAATGTTGGTGAGTCAGAAATCAACTTTACCCATGAGTAGGAATGTCAGTTTGGAAAAGCCTGATATTTAGGAAAAAGCTCCTCTATCACCATTTCTGGTCCAATAATTTCAACATGGTTTAGAATCATTTAGGGACATCATTATTTCAAGATACAAGCTCTAAAACACAAGTGATTTAGAAAATAGCAAGGCCAGTACAAAATGAAAGGACAGAACATGTTGTAATTGGGCTTGGGTGACACTAGTGACAAAAAGTCTTTAAGTTCAGAAAATGTGGGAGGAAACTGAAGCATGGCTTGGTTTTCCCAAAATTCTTGCCATATGCTTCTTCGAGCACGCCCTTCTCCTAGATCATTTTTAAAGTTCTTTTCCTCTCCTCCTTTTACACACAATGCTTGAGTCAGCATTTACTGGGGTGTGGGGGAACTAATTGTAGCCTCAGATGCTAATTGCACACCCAACACTGGAAGGCACAATTAGAAATGTTAGGAAAACACCGGCACTGAGAGATCAGTGGAAAGAGTCAATAAAGCACTATTTTTAACAGACAAGGCCTTTGAGGGGGAGCCACAGGAATTTGCAGCAGGTTTAGCCAAGTTAGACCAACAGGAAAAAGAAAAACCCCTCTCTTTTTAACACACTTTTAATATGGGCTATATTTTGTTCTGCTCTTTTTTAGAAAAATACTGATTTATAGTTTGTTTCACTAGTTTTCCATTTTATTCTACAGCTAAATAATAACAGCAACATTTTCAATAGTTAAATTTCTATATTTTATTTTATCCTGGAAAACAGGAAGCAATTTTCTAAGGGCAATTCTCTTATTTCTCAAAGCCCAGGATTCCCAGTTGTGGGATGCACTGTTATATGTGTAGCTGCATTCTTGACCTTGACCCATTAGAAGCCCATAGCAAGGTCCCCTTGCTATTCTTCTTGGATTTACGACACCTAAAATTTGTCTTCAGATGGTAGCAGGTGGCTGCTGAGAACCAGTGCCACACAAAAAAAAAATCAAGCAAGAAGTGCCAATACAGAGGCTGCCTTTTTAAATAAAATTTATTTTATCTTATTGTAGGGGTTACAGTTACATTCATCAGGTAGTGGGTGCATTACTTCTCCCACATCGATACCCCTTTCTCATGTTTTTGTCCCCGTTTCCCTCTTCCCCTCCTCTCAATAATTTTGTTTCCCCCACTTCCCTTCCATACTTCAAATAAACAAATAAACATATATACACTATACCAGGTAATGAAGTCAGATACAGTAACCACATGAGATTAACCATAAAGGGGAAAAAAGAGAAAAGAAATAACATGGCACATTAAGAACAACAATCCCAAAGATAAAGCTCTTATTTCCACATCCTAGAGATCCTTTCATTTAGTCTCATCCTATATGGCCTTACGTACCTAGGTTTTGGGCTCTTGTGATCCTCTGCTAGTAAAGTCTAGATGTGTACTAATGAGGAAATGAGGAAAACCACTGAGTCTATGCTCCTTTGAGTCTGGTTTACTTCACTTAATATGATGTTTTTCCAAGTCTTTCCATTTCCACAGGCTGCCTTTTTAAGCAACTACAAATCTTTTAAAAATGGGCCCTTTGCTTCCTGGCACCTGCACCCAAAGCACAAAGGGTTATTGGTGCTGACCTCAGCATTGCCATCTTGCCTTTACCAAGGACAGCCAGAAGAGGGCACTATGCTCGCATGCTCTACTGGCCTTGGAGGCCCTCTCTGGGTTCTTGGAGCTTTCATTGCTTATGAGCAAGGATGAGGAGTGCTTTATCCCCAGGGAAATATCTTCCTTCTTTTTTGTTGGGCCTTCATTTGATTAAAAGTTAATAACCTGGCCACACAAGGAAATTGGCACACACATTCATTGCTGATAGGACTATTACTTTCCTGGAGGGAAAAATTCAGTAGTATCTATTCAAAAAAATGCTTCAAAAATATGTATCCTTTTTGATCCAGCAGTTCTAAAGCCTAGAAATTTTACTTGAGGTAATAATTAAGGACAAGAGCAAACTTTTACCTCTGCGGGCAGTCATGGGAATATTGTTTATAATATTTTTTAAACCCTAAAACAAAATCCCATTATATGAATCTAGTTAAATATGCTATAGCACACAGCCACTCAATGAACCAGCACACAGCCATTTAAAATGCTAGAGAATGATGTTCATAGCCATGGGAAGGTAGGTGGTGCTTTTGTCTAGGTAATAGCTGAAGGACCTTGCACATATAAACTCACTCAGCCTTCACAATATTCCCTGATGCCCGGATGTTACTAGCATGCCCAACTCACTCAAGGAAAGTGCCTCAAGTTCTATGCCTGGTAGAGAACTCAAGCAAACTCCACCTTCAGAGTTGGTGCAATTGGTATAGAAAAAGAAGATGGGAAGATGCTGAAAAAACACTATCTACATAAACCAGACTCACACATGTACACACTAGTTTGGGTGTTCGGACTCTGCACAATCAGCTCTCAAATTTTGGTTCCTGACCCCAGAGCTGTTTAATTATTTCCACAATTACTGAATTCCAACCTGGCTAAACTACTACAGAAGGCTCAGTGAGGGGAACTAATTGGCTTAGAACCCAAGGAAATGGGGATAGAATTAAGAGGTTGGAAAAGATCCAGTCACAGGCTGGTTCCCCCACACTCCATTTCACCACCCCATTATCTCAGATTCTTTTTCATAGATTTATTTCATCCTCAGGAAAACCCAGGGCTTTCCTGCAAACAGTTGAATTATAGGACAGCCAGGCCATTTTTTTTCCCCTTATCACAATGTATATGATGCACCAGTGTTCTGCTTCTGCAGAACAGGAAGCTCTATAGAAGACAGGAAATAAAGAAACACACACACACACACACACACACACACACACACACACACACACGGAGTTCCAAACACCAGTGTCTCTGTGCAACTGGTACAAGGGCAGGCGGCAGATGACATCCAGCACCCAGAGCTGGAATCTGCTGATCTCCACATCACAGCACCCTATTAATAGGCTTATCTGTGTACTGGCTTCACAACCTCTTCTTCTCCCCTGACCCTTGCTCCAACTTAAAAAGAATAAATATATCAACAGGTTTGAATCATAGGAAACTGGCTGAAAAAACGGAAAGATGACATTTGAAAGAGATTCAACTTAACAGTGAGGATTGTTATGGAATCCAGTGGCATGGTTGAGACACTTAGACTGATGATGTCTTATTTATTTCTGAATTTGCAGTACCAGCACTGGTGATGAATGGACAAACCAAAAACCATTTAGCATGTGGAAAGACGCTCATCAAGCTGCATCTCTCTGGAGGCTGAACTATAGTTTGGTTTGTTTTTTATTTCCTAAATATTTGTGTATTTTTATGGGTATATTGAAAAGATTCAAAATAAGTATGCGAGGCTTTACCTTAGGAAGAGGTCTACATGGACTCGTGTTCAGTCTATAAAAACGATGGGTGTATGTTTTTTCTCACTGCCGTAACAAATTACCCATAAATTTATAGCAACACAGATGCACTGTCCTATAGTTCTGGATGTCAAAAATGGCTGTCACTGGTCTAAAACCAAGGTGTTGGCAGAGCTACAATCCTTCGGGGATTATCTGTGTTCCTTGTACTTCTCTGCCTCCACTCCTTGACTTATGGCCCCTTCTTCTACCTTCAGAGCTAGAGTTGAACATCATTGTTCTCTGACTTTTACCTCTGTCCTTACGTCTTCTCTTTCTTGCTCTGATTTTCCTTGCCACCTTCTTCTTAAGAAGAAGCCTCATCATTATACCAGGCCATCTGGATCGTCCCAAGGTTAATCTCTCCATCTCAAAAATCTTGACCAAATCAGGCTTGCAGAGGACCTTTTGTTGATGGGATCTGTACCTACTCAGGGTCTTGGAGATTAGCACCCAAACACTGTTCCAGCACCTTAGTCTGCCTAGCCAAGATGATTAAGAGTTGAGAACTGCAAGCGCTATTATTGACAAAACCACCATCATTCAAGTTAAAAGGATGCTAACTCCATCCCCTTTGGCAGTGGCTGCTTCCAGAATGGGAAAAACACATGGGGAGAAGGGTGCTGGGGAAGCTGCAGGACCAACACTGATGTTAGGAGAAATACATCAAAGAGACTCACAGATGCTAGCAAGAAAGCATGCTACTTGGCCCCTGTGGTACACCTTCTTTACAGCTGTAGGGATCTCTGCCTTAGGCTTATCCTATCTAACAGAAGATAGGGAGAAACTGTGCGATCTCTTTCAGCCTTCCCACGAAACTCCACTCTTCTCAGCCTTGCCCTCCTATTCTGCCACAGTATACATCTCCTTGTTCTCAAAGCTATTTTACTTTGATTCTGTTTCTTGTCAATAGAAAGGAGAAGAGGAAATTGAATAGTATACTCTTGTATTTCCTCCCAGAACCAGGAATCAATCCATTCCCAAAAGAAATGGTCATTCTACTTGATGCCTAGGTATGCACAAATATTATAACAAACGAAGTCAACTCGGTGCCAGGAATTTGGCCCTAGTGGTAGAGTGCTTGTCTAGCATGCACGAAGACCGGGGTTCGATTCCTCGGTACCACATTCATAGAAAAAAGCCAGAAGTGGTGCTAAGGCTCAAGTGGTAGAGCTCTAGCCTTGAGAAAGCCCGACGACAGTGCTCAGGCCTTGAGCCCAAGCCCAGGACTTCCCCCCCCCCCAAAAAAAAGAGTCAACTCTGCTCACTGTGAAACAATTCAGAATTTTCTAAAAAAAAAAAAAAATTACACAATAGAGAAGCACAAAAACAGTCAATGATCCATGTGGGCTAATCTGCCAAGGAGACAAATGACAGAAATAAAGTAATAATAACAACATCAAGCCAGGGACCAATGGCTCACACCTGTAATTCTAGCTACTCAGGGGGTGGAGATCTGAGGATCTCAGTTCAAGACTCTTATCTCCAATTAGTCATAGAAAAAGCTGGAAGTAGAGTTGTGGCTCAAGTGTTGGAATACTACCTCAAACTAAAGGAACTCAGGGACAGCACTAAGGCCCAGAGTTCAAGCCGCAGGACTGGCAAGAATAAGAATAAAAAAGAAGAGGAGGAGGAGAAGAGGAAGAGGAGGAAGACGAGGAAGGGGGTGGAGGAGGAGAAAATATCCCAGGAGCCAGATTACCAAAGAATGAATGCCGAGGAACAGTGCTACGTATTCACACATGGAGACCCAAAATCCCACCAGCGTTTCCTTGCTGAGTACAACATCACCTTCCTAGAGCTGGATAACCAAGTGCACCAAACCAGCTGGCTTAAATAACCACAATAGCCCTTGTAGCTCCAAGTTTGAAATCAAAATGTTGGCAGGAACAAGCTTCCTCTGAAAAGCACAGGAGACACTCCCCTCACCCCACACCCCCACTCCTCCCGTCTTCCTTGTTTCCTTCTTTCTAGTAGCTCTGGCAACCCTGCCTCTGTGGTCCCAGGCCCCTCCTGGGTGTCTTGTGTCTTCTCAGGAGACACACTAAGGTATCTCTGTGTGTTTGTGTGTATGTATTGGGGCAGAGGAATTCCTTTCTTTTTTGAAAGGTGTTGGTGTATTAAGACCTCATCCTAAACCTGAGTGTATTTGCAAAGACGTTATGACATTTTCATAGGTGACAAGAATTAAGACTTCACTGTATCCTTTTTATGGGGGCTGGGATGGGGTCCAACCATGCATCCAGGAGTGAAGTGGTTTCAAAGGCAATGAAATCCGGGCCTTTGAGGTGATGTGCAGAAGTGACACAGGGCACAGAACCTGCACGGCCACCTAAGGAGGTAGGCTCCACCAAACCATTTGATCAATGAAGACCCCAGGAAGCCCTGGAGCCCTGCAGTAAGCAGAAGGAGAGGATGTGCTGATGCAAACCCTGCTGAGACAGACACTAAAACACTTTCCTACTATGATAAGCCAAAGACACACTGGCGTCACACAAAGAATGGAAGTCATTTCGTGCATACTTTTTGGCAGGTAAAGAGGGATACAGGAGGTTAGCACCAAGTCTCCATTCCTTCCTCTCAACAGTCAGAAGTGACTGACTGCCACTGGCCCCAGCAGGTCGGCAGAGAAAGACAGGACAGTGGCAGCCACCAAGTGACACTGTCCTGGCCCTGCAAGCTGCCTCATTTGCAGGCCCTTCCATCTCCCCACACAGAGGTGCCTAATGGGCCTGCAGTCTCAAGCCCAGGGTGGGCAGATGGCAGCAGGAAGACTGAAGGCTTCTCTGTGTGGCTGGCTTCTGCTGCAGGGAGGGGCAGGACTCCAGGAAGCAAGGTTCAGGAACTGCTCTGGTGGAAGTGCAACAGTACAATAAGTCACTGTGTGTCCCAGCTGTCCCTCCGAGAGCTGACTTTGTCAGAAAGCTAATGAGGCACTGGACAGGAAAATGATCTCTGGAACCTCTGCAGGGTCGGAATCTAGGCAAGACATTGTGTCAGACAGGGTCTCTCCACCTCAGCTCTGGTGTGTGTGTCTGTGGTGAGGAGAAGGTATTAATTAGTCCTTGAACTCAGAGCTTGGATGCTATCTCTTAGCTTAAGGTTGGCCCTCTACCATTTAAGCCACACTTCTGGCTTTTTGCCAGGTCACTGGAGATCAGAGTCTCACAGGACTGCCTGCCTACGCTGGCTTCAAAGCACTATCCTCAGACCTCAGCCTCCTGAGTAGCTAGGGTCAGAGGTATGGGCCAAGGGCACCTGGCTAACTGCTGCCATGTTGAACTGGTTCATTCTTTGTTGCACAAAGAACCAATGTCCTGGTCATTATAGACTTGTCATAGCATCTTTGACCTCTACACACTAGCCACTAGTGACACTCACCCCTCAGCCCCTTTCACAGCAACCAGAAATGTCTCCAGACTTTCATCCAACATTTTCTAGATGCCTGCTCATCTCTGCTGGGAAGATCCGGCCTGGGGAAACTTGTACCCTCTTTCTGTATGGAGAGCAACTGAGTCAAGGGTGGGATCTGGGGAGTCAGACATTTCCCTCCCTGTCCCAGCAACCCCTCACACTCAGCATCAGAGCCAGCATAGCTATGAAGTCTGCAGATCCGCTCTCTCACCCCCACCCCACAAGCACAAACCAACAGGCAACTGGTGGTTCCAGCATAAAGAAAATATCCCACTTGTTGTTAAAGAAACATTCATTTAAACACACAGCCTTAGGGTCTCATTCACTCAACCAAAGGCAGCTGATGCTCCAGTCCAAAATACTAGAAACACACAAATAATTAGAGCCACTGGTACCACAGCAGGCAAGATCAAAGGCCATGGAAGATTAGTGCCTTCGCTCCCCATGGCACTGGAAGACCCTTGCAGAAACCTTAGCACTTGAGACAATCTTCAACCACTTAATGAGGCCAGACTTGTTGCTGGACAGTGCCACTGTGAACATCCAGCCCCAAAGTGACCAACAATCGGTGACACCTAACACAAAACAGCACCCAAGCAAGCCCGGCCTAGGGGGACACTCTCCACGGGCCTGGGAACAGAGACAAGAGATCAGTTGTGTGCACTGCAGGTTGCCCACCCAGTCACTTGGGCAGAATGGCTCCCTTGGTGACAAGATGAAAAGATCTATGAGAGGCATATACCACCTGGCACACTCCAAATACTCTCAATATGAGTCCAGGTCCCCCTATGGCATTTTTACGAGCTTGTCTCATCCATGTCCAACGCTCTTCTCCACTAAGCTCCAAGAGTCTAGATACTACCTAGCAGTTCTGCTCCTATCTTTCTACTCCATGCCACATGCCTTGGTGACGTGAGACATCACATGGCCTGTACACCACAGGTCCCATAGTATTTTCACAATGTTCAATCCCATCTCAGCACAAATCCTTTGCCAAAGTAGCAGGAGAATAAGCCAAGAAACTAAAGGGTTAAGAACCATCAATGTGGGTGCAAAGCCCAGCACCTCACAAACTGATCCTAAGGTCCTGGCAAGGGTCTGACTTGCTTAGACTTAAATGTTAATAGTTCTACTATTAAAAATTGAAGGCTGGGAGTTTGGCCTAGTGGTAGAGTGCTTGCCTAGCATGCACAAAGACCCGGGTTCAATTCCTCGGTACCACATACATAGAAAAAAGCTGGAAGTGGTGCTGAGGCTCAAGTGGTAGAGTGCTAGCCTTGAGAAAGTCCAAGGATAGTGCTCAGGCCCTGAGCTCAAGCCCAGGACTAGCAAAAAAAAAAATGAATGTGTTTCCTGTCATTTCAAGTCAACTTTGCTGCAGGTATCATACCCCAAATGTATCACCTACCAGCATCTATGCCCACCTGAATGATCACCTGTCATTCAGGGTGCTTCTATTGAACCCAGGGAGTCACATATGCTAGGCAACTGCTTTACCCACTAAGCTATACCTGCAACCCCAGAGCTTCATTATTCTCAGTGTGTGTGTGTTTGTGCATTGAGACTTGAACTCAGGGCCTGGGTGCTATCTCTCAGCTTCTTCACTCTTCTTCTGGCATTTTTACTGGTCAATTGGAAACAATCTCACAGACTTTCCTGCCTGGGCTGGCTTTGAACCACAACCCTCAGCACACAGCATCCTGACTTAGCTAGGACTGCAGGCATAAGGCCGCTACTAGTACTCGGCTTATTTTGTAGGAACAATCAATCTTGACCTTCACACTTTGATCCCTATGGCTTAATGGTAGTTTTACAGCTGTCACTGTGTGCAGGCTTGGGAGGATGCATAACTGACTCCTGCTCATGCCTGTAACCCAGGCAGGAGATCATATGTCACTACAGTAGGCAAGTCCTGGCTGAAGTGTACCCAAGGCAGGCAGAGCTGTAGAGCTTCCAGAGGAAACAAGGCCCACTGGCGAGTTCAGCAGAGCCACTGAGCAGAGCTGTGATGCAGCAGTAACTGACCAGTCCTCCAGGAAGGTGGAGCCGGGGTGATCAGTGTGTCCGTTAGGGTGTGCTAGCCATAGTGCAAGCACCCTCTCTTATCCCACATCTACTACCAACCCATCTCCGAGAAGCTGGCAAATCAGCCATCAAAGGCAAATGAACAGTGCAAAAAGATGGTTCCATGAAAGCCAAATCATCCCTGCTCCCTGCACGACCTGGCACAGTCCTCAGTGCTGACCTGGGAAGGGTCCCTGAGACTTCATCAACAGTCAATGGCCCAAACTGAAATGTGTAGCCTTGGGGGCCTCTTGGTCCTCCAGACACTCGGGTAAGAGGCTGATGGCACTGTGTTCTTGACCACAGGTGGATCTGGCTCTGAGTCTCCCTCTGCTGTTCCAAACAGCTGCATGCTTATCCAGTTCCCAGGAACCCAAAAGAAACTTGGTACTGAAACAAGTGCTCAGGATTGTCATGGGACACTCAGGGCCATTCTGGACCATTTCTGCAATGGTCTTGGCAGACTGTGGTGTTTATGTTTTTATATGTAAGGCAACAGTCTCCCCCTCCCTCCCCAGCCTGTTCTCACACAGCCTGGAAGTCTTGAAATGTCATATGTCTTCACCTTGACAACAGCTGGAGGCCAGCTTGGGCACTGCATCACAGAAGTTGCCTCAGCATGTGTCAGCTGCCACTCCGGCTGGGTGAGCAGGCCATGGCTGTGTATACCATCTGCTGCCAAAGAGGAGGTGGGGAGGCCAGCAGCAACCCCAGCTAAAACAGCTCTGCGCATGCGAACATGTGCACATGCAGAGTGAGCTTCAGACTGGACCATAAGGCTGCATGTCCTCCCCTTCCATAATCTCCCCAGCCTGTTTCTGGATTCTTTCAGTTTACAACGTTAAGAGTAGTATGCAGGCTATAAAGGAAGAAAGGAGAGCGTGACCCAAAGGCATCTGAGTAGAAGCCTGGATTCTAATAGTAAAAAGCCTAGGAAAGATCAATGAAACTTTACCAAACCAAGACCACACTTTACCTAAAGCTGTGCCTAAGGGAAAAATCCAAAAGGCTGTCAGGTGAACAGCTAGAACCAGAACAATGCATTTGGGTTTGAGTTTTCTGTTAGCGTGTGTGTGTGTGTGTGTGTGTGTGTGTGTGTGTGTGTGTGTGTGTGTGTGTACCAGTACTGGAGCTTGAACTAAGGGCCCAGGTGCATTTTTTGTTTATCTTTTTTGGCAGTCGTGGGGCTTGAACTCTGGGCCTGGGTGCTTTCCCTGAGCTCTTCAGCTCAAGGCTAGTGCTCTATCACTTGAGCCACAGCACCATTTCTGGCTTTCTGATGGTTCATTGGAGATAAGTCTCATGGACTTTCATGCCTTGGCTGGCTTTGAGTCATGATCCTCAGACCTCAGCCTACTGAGTAGCTAGGATTACAGACATGAGGCACCGGTACCCAGACCCAGGTGCTTTTAGTTCAACACTAGCACTCTACCACTTGAGACACAGCTCCAGTTCTGATTTTTGTGTGTGTGCATGTTTAATTGCAGAAAGAGTCTCATACATTTTCCTCCCTGGACTAGCTCTGAATGATGATCCTCAGATCTCAGCTTCCTAAGTAGCTAGGATTGCGGGCATGAGTCACTGGTCACCTGTCAGAGGCTCTCCTCAATGGATTCCACAGATGATTTCCAAGCAGGAGCTGAGAGCGGAGACCGGATAGCATTCCCATACTCAACTAATACTTAGGAAATGCTACCTTAGCCTAATGACTATTGTAGAAGATAAGGAGACAGCTGCTGCTCTCAGAATGATCAATTCATCTCCTACAACTGAAAATGCTGGATTTTCGGTCACCCTGAGATCAGAGGAAGCTGTGCAGTGACAGAGACGCCGCTCCTAGGCTGCAGAGTGTCATGCCCCTGCCTATGGCAGCATTCTTGCCATGAGTTCTCTTATTCAGGGAAGTCTTCCGAGTCCTCCAGCCATTCTTTGCCAGGCAGCTGCTTCCTATTAGGGTAACCACCGCTTTCATGAAGGGGCAAAGAGCATGGTCCAGATAGAGTGGGAACTTTGAATGTATAAACTGTGTTTCTTCAGCCTCAGTCAGCATTTTAGTTTTATCCTTGGGCACACAGAAATGTACAATTGGGAGAAGATCAAATCATTTTGGTGCCTTTTGCTTAACTCCAGGCAGGGGAAGGAGTAAGGAAAAAAACCAGTTTCTAGTTTTTCACATCCTCAAACCGAGACCCCTGAAACCTGTCTGTCTCAGGGATTGTGTGGCCCTCGCAATGGCTTTAAGAGTATCCAAATTCTTTGACATGTGCACCTTTGATTGCTTGAACATTCTTGCAACACACACATAATCTAACACTGAGAAACTAGTACTTTAAACACTTAAAACAGATTTTCAAAAATAAATCCTCTACCCCCCACCCCCCACCCCCAAGGAAGCGCCACTTCCCTTAGACCACAATGGCAATTCTATTAACAGTTTCAATCTTCAAGTAAGGGGAAAGCACGTAGAATTTCCTCTTTTTTGTTGGTGTGTGTGTGTGTGTGTGTGTGTGTGTGTTTAAAAAAAGAAACTGTTTTACTGAGCTAGTGTATACAGCTGAGTGTGTAATGGGTAGCCCAGCTGGTGTTTACAGACAGCTAATACCATGCACTCAGCTAATACATGCTGGGAGGGTTGGTGTCTCCATTTCTGGATGGCACCACTGTGCCCACACTCAGGCTGGAAAATCTGTTGTCAGATGACTATCTTGCAGCTAATCTCCCACTCCTCAGTTTCTCCCACTCCACGACTTTTGGAAAAGCAGAAGAAACAAAACCACACACAATTCTACCACCATCTGGCAGTGTCAACCCAGTGGGCACTGTCACCACCAAGGCCAACAGTCTTCCTCTGATGTTACTGTTTCAACAAAGTGAGAGTGATGCCAGGGAAACAAACACAAAACCATGAACACAAACACACATACACTATAAAAACCAGAAGAGGAGCAAGCACATCTTGATATCGATGTTTCCAGTTGAATGGGATCTGGCTGCAAGTGTTGATGTGAAATCACCTGGGAAATGCTTAGTGGTTCCCCAACATCTGCTACTGTGAACCTCCATAGCCATGGCTTGCTCTTGCTGCAGGTGGCCAATTCATGCCACTCAAGTAAATGTGACCTGATGCTTAAACCACATGTGGTTTTTTTCCTAGTTCACAGAATTTAACTGTCAAGAGATAAGCTGCTCATTGTAGCTGCGCCTGGGTCTTATCTTCCTACCAGCCTTGGTGACACATCAGATAAAGTAGCAGGTGTCCTGCTGCTTATGAGATCCAACAGGGGATGCAGTGTTTTAAGAGCCAGAGAAAAGCTATCTTCAGTAACGGATGGCCTCAAGGATGGAGCCTCCAGCTGCTCCTATACCTAGGCTTCAGCTCCCACCAGCACCCCCTCCAATGAGAATCCTTAAAGCCTCTAGCACTCAGGTGGCACTTATGAGTTCCTGGCCTGAGAACTACTCTGCTCCTTTAAACACATGTATGCATCTTTGACCTATACCCCACCGTGCAGCAGGAAGAAATCATACAATGACACTACGTCATTTTCAGGAAAATGAATGAATCTAGAAAAAAGAAATCATGTGAAATGAAGTAAGTTAGGTTCAGAGAAACAAAAGACCCCTGTTTTCTCTCCTACATAACAGAACTAAAATATAAACACAAACACACAGGGCCAGTACGCACATACACATACATCTATTCCCTAAGTATGGCATATGCAGGGGTCGAGGATTCCAACGGTGTAACTCCGTTGATCAACTAACTTACTGTTTAACAAAATGAACACTAGGATGCTGGAACTTGTGGTGGGAGGTGGGAGAGGGGAGAATAGTTGAATGGTGAAGGAAGGGTGGATAATGCAGTCATAATATTCAATATATATAAAGGAAAATGGAGCCAGGAAAATTGAAGGGAAAGGTGAAGTTGGGAGAGATGGGGAGAATGATGAAGGGAAGACGGTGATCAAACTGCACTGTACTCATACACTGACATACTGAGTTGAAGCCCTTTTGTACAAGGTCTTAGAGATAATAATAAAATAAATCCTGCTGCTTCTTAAGTCATTAGGAATGGCTACTATCAAGAGGCGGTACTGTCACAGGCCCTCACAGGAATATGGCATGTAATTGTTGAAAAAAAAAATCTCATTACACTTCTCCCTTAGGGATCATTGCAATGTGGCTATCTTTATCCTCACTTTAGAGATGAGGACAAAAGCATCTCAGAAGGGGTTCAGTGATTTGGCCCAAGTCACACAAAACTCAGGGCTGAGTTAGAACTTTTAACCACTCCATCCTTGGGGACAGTTGACTGTTGTCTGTGTGAACTGCCGGCAGAAATACCTAGCGGACAACAAAGTCCTGTGGCTGGGGACAAGAAGAACCCTCCCACCTGCATATCTGCTTTCATCAGCCTCATCTAAACCATACCATCTTTCCTTGCTGGACCCTGTAAAGGCTAGTTGGTTATAGTCAAAGCTCCCACCAAGGCAGACCTGTGCCATCAGGCACTGACCATGTTCCTTTATTCAGGGGCAGTTTATTGATGCGGCAGATTCTTTTATCTTAGTCGAAATTGTACTAAATCTTGTTTCTTTAAAAAAAAATGACCTCAGCAGAACAATTACTACATGCCTCTAAAAAAAAAATAGAGGGTCTTAATTATGACTGATAAATGTAATTTGCTCAGCACATGAAATCTTGCAAAGGTCAAGGTGCATATATGAAGTTTTGGAGTGATACAGAGTCCTCTGTGCTCGGAAGCCACTGCTAAGAGAAACAGATAAAAATGTGTGCCCTTAAAACAGTCCTCCAGTCCCACTGGATTTACACGAACATGTGACATAATGAAAATATCCTGGTGACCTTGAGGTTAAACCAAATTAGACTCCTTTGAGGGCTGGCTATAACTGTGATGAAAATTTACTACATAATCCCCATTACTCTTTCTCTTCCTGTCCTTCCCCTCTCACCTCCTCCTCCTCCTCACACCCACCCTAGCAACTGTGTACTCCTAACAGGATGCAGATAAGGAAAACAACTATCAATGAACATTGCTCAGTCATCAATTACGCACACAGGAAGCTGCCAGAGGCACTGGGTTGAGGGATGAGGCCTGACCTTATGCCCTGATGGTGAGCACAGAAACAGGGAAATGCAATGACCTCTCCTGCTCCACCAAGGTCATGGCCCAACCCCAGAGAACCAGTTGGATCTGATTTATTGCCACTTGGAAGCAGTTGCCAACATCTGCTCATTCAGTAGGCTCCAGTGTTTCCCCCTATTGCCCTGAGGAAAGATTAGGGTCATAATTCTCAATTCTTTACATCTAGGCACAAAGCTAACACTATTCGTACATTTTTTGATCATTTATTCTCAGCTAGAACCTTTTATCTCTTGAGCTAATTATGACCAAGTGGTCATGAATGTCTGCAGCCTTGTGCTGAAGGGGTTGTGTGGCTGGTGCTGGGCACCTTGATAAGCTGGCAGTGCCAGCCACAGGTGCAGGTCCTGGAGGGCTGTATCCCCTGAACTTGATTCCCTGGCCCAAAGGCCTCCAAAGAGTACCGAAGATGCAACTCTTCACACTTCCATACGTATAACCAACCATCTGGGGACTGTGCTACAATATGGATTCAGCAATTCTGACACATTTTCAGATGATGTTACCTACTGCTGGACTACCAACCAGTCTTTGAGGGGAATGAGCTAAAGATTTTGTTTGTTAGTATTCTGAAAATAAAACCACTTCTGGTGAAAGACAGGAGGACTTAGAGGAGGGGCGCAAAATGTGACTATTTGCCAGGTGGGACCTACAAAGGCTGGCGCTTGCTGTTCCTGCAGGCTCCTGCAGAAGCTTTGGCTGTAGACTTCCTCAAGGCAGATATCTTCCTGCCAACAAGTGAAGCTGCAACCTTTACTCAGATACAGGAGACAACTCAGGAGTAGCCAGCATGTCTGAAGACACTGGGGCTTCCCAGAAGATGAGCAGCAGGCAGAGATCTCTGGTTCTCTGGCCTCCCTATGCCTGGCATATTTCAGTAGCCTTCACAGCCTGAGTTTTACTCTTCTGCCTGGTAGAAGATGGTGAATGCAGGAGAAGAGGAAAAGCAAGACATAGGAGCCAGAATGGCCAGATGGCCGGCTTACCTCTTCTTCCCCCAATGTGAGCAGAGCATGCTCACATTGCCACACTGAGTTGCCCTATGGGCATATGTCTTCCATCAGATGGTGACTACCTTCTGGACAGCAACTACATCAATGCCATCCTCGAACTCCCAGTATCTACTAAGATACTTAACCCAGAATAAAAGCACGATAGGTTTTTGCAAATGAGAAGGAAACGTGGAAAGAGAGGTAAAAATAATTTGGATAGTATCATAGATGGGAGAACAGATACTACTACTGGGTTGACAACTCTGAACTCCCTGGAGGAAGCAAAAACAGGTTCTTTATACACATGCAATTTACCCAGGCACCCCTGCTGCTTGGCTGTGTGAAAACCAAGTGAGTGAGAGTTTAAGACCCTAAGGCTGCAAGCTCCAGAGCTCCAGAAGGTCACCAAGAAAAAGAGTTAACCTCTAATCTAATTACAGACAGAGCAATGCTTGGCTATTCTGCCTGCCTTTCAAGTAAAATTAAATAACTGCAAATCTATTGTGTACAAAGCATTATTAACAATAGGATAAAGGTGCTTAGTGTGAGAACTTGCACAAAAGAAAAAAATAATAGCAAAATAAGGAATCAAGTCTTTTATTTAGGGATGACAATAGACCTCAAAAGTCCCCCAAAGGATGGAACAGGGTCCATTAAAATGTCCCCAATACTCAGAACATGTTTTTTGAGAAGATAATTATTAACTCTCTCAGGAAGTACCGAGTCCCCTTCTATGCTATTAGAAAAGCCTTCAAGGGAGCAGATGTGTTGCCATGACAACAATCATGTGGCTGAGGATAAAGAAGAAGGAGGGATCTACTGAACAGTATTATCAACCGTAAGCCCTGAGGTTTCTTAGAGCCACTTTCTACAGAACCTTCATGAAGCATGTAAGAATTGGAGAATCTAAGCTGGCTGGAAACCAAGGGTGACATAAGAATTTCTTCTTCAAGTAGCACTGGGCTTCACACTCAGGGATTCATACTTCCTAGGGAGATACTCTACCATTTGAGCCACATCTCTGGTCTCTGGAATTTCTTTATTACCCCTGTCTCAGGTGAAACACCTCCAGACCATCCAGGCTTGGTAGCAGAGGGCAGTATGTGTCTTCAGGGAGGCTAGAAGTCAAAGGTGTAGGAGGAAGGGAGTGAGTTCATGCCCAAAGATCTACTTTTTTTCCAAACTGAAGGGCCAGGCTTTGACAGAGATGCTGAGGCTGAACGAAAAAAGGAACATGGCGGAAAGCTGCTTCAAGGATGTGTCAGAAACTCTGTGAGACATCACTACTGAGGGCCCATGATATCCAACTGCAAGGGAGTCTGGGATTCTCAGCACCCACCCCTCCAGGAGAGGCTGGAGGTAGCACCACCAGTTTGGCCACCTTCCTCTGGCATCTCTGGTTACTGCTGATTCTGTGGCTGTTGTAAATGAGAAGTAAAACCACCCATCTATCAGTTTCACTTTATTACTTAAGCTCAGCCCAGCAATATGGCTGGTGCATTCTGCTGTCTTGCGTTTGTCTACATAATGTAATGATCTCTGTGTGTCACTGCTAGGCATGGGAGATGGAAAATCAATGGGCTGTCAAAGTCCACAGCCACCAGGACGGTCAGGTACCTTACAAGTGACAAGTGGCAGCTGACACTGTGTGTCATGACACAGAAGGGAACCCAAATGAAGAACCACAGAATCACAGAACTGCCCAGGCTCCCTAACATCTGTTACAACCTTATACACTGAGCCTGAAGTGGTTTTTGTTGTTGTAACTCAAGCCTTGAACTGACTGCCTCAAGGACAGGATGGAGTCCTTTCTCAAGCTGAGCTCTGAGCAAGGTCCTGCCTTCTCTTTTGAAAGGAGTATCTTGATTGCTTTGTCATGTCAAATTTCAAAATCCTTCCTCAGAACTGGGATCCATTTAGTAAACAATCAGATAAAGTCAAAGAAATCCCATACCAAAGGACTAGCCTGTCACTGGTCCTCGTGTTCTCTCAATCAGGATTCTGTAAGCAATGCAGCAACAGTTGGAAATGCCTGGTGGTCAGAGAACCATAGTGAGTGTCCACCTCTGCCACACAGGAGCAGCAGGCTCCAGGCAAATGCCGACTGTTCCCTTCAGATCCATTCCCACAATGCCAACAAAAGGACTGTCTCTTACACAGGCTGGTGCTGCCTTTCCAGAATGTCTAGTGGAGGAAGCCAGGGTTTGCTATGGAGAAGCAGGGACCACTCCCTCTCCCCCACGCCTTGCTTCCATGGCTAAAAGATCTGGCCTGGTGAGAGAGAAAAGGGCTTCCTATTTGGGCCAGGGTCCGGTCTTTAAGTTCAATAGCTTCTTTAATTATCCTAACTAAAAGACTTAAAAATCCAATCCTTCCATTTCTTACTGGAGAACCACAGCAGCTGGGGAAGTTCTTGAAAAGTCACCTGATGTAAGGACACAGAAGGGATCTCACTGAAACCAGATGTTTAAATGTTGGAAGCAGCAAAACTGTCCTTGGATTTCAGATGCTTCACTGAGACACAAGGGGCCTCTTACAGAGGCTCTGTATATATAGTCTGTGGTCCTCAATCCTGAGCCAAAGCTCTCCAAGAAAAACCCTGATCCATCTGACCAGGCCTCTCTCCAAATCACAGGTACTCTCAAGTTTCCAGCCCTCAGAAATCAGAAAGTCATGTGACCACACCTATGAAACCAGGCCAGGAGCCCAGCTTAGTGGTAGAGTGCTTGCCTAGCATGCCCAAAGCCCAAAGTTCAATTCCTTGGTATCACGTACACAGAAAAAGCCAGAAGTGGTGCTGTGGCTCAAGTGGTAGAGTGCTAGCCTTGAGAAAAAGCCCAAGGACAGTATCCAGGCCTTGAATTCAAGCCCTAGGACTGGCCAAAAAACAAAACAAAACAAACAAAACTATGAAACCACTGGTTTCGTAGGCTTTGCCTGCAGTAACCTGCTGTGGAGTTAGCTAGCTCTTTCACTCTACTGTTGGTGACAACTGGGTGTGGTGGGAATGAAGAATCCAATCTCAGAGAAGAAGAACAAGACATGGGTACCAGGAGGCTTCCAAGATGTGACCTGACCCTTTATCTCATCTCATTTGACTCTACTTTGGGGAAAGGATTCTTTAAGTCATGGATACTTTCCTAGTCTCGTGTAAGGAAATACAGTATAAAAAGAATCTTTTCTAGGCTGACTCCTTAAAGTTTTCCTAAAATGATATTCTCCATATTCTTAAACTGTCTTTGGATAGAAATCTGCTCTAGGTCACACAGCCATAACTCTTCTTTTTGTTTTTCAGTCGTGGGGTTTGAACTCAGGGCGTGGATGCTGTCCCTGAGCTTTTTTACTCATTGCTGGCATTCTACCACTTTGAGCCACAGCTCCATTTCCAGTTTTCTGGTGGTTAATGGTAGATTAAGGGTCTCACAGACTTTCATGCTCAGGTTGGCTTTGAACCACAATCTTCAGATCTCAGCCTCCTGAGTAGCTAGTACTCAGCATAGCCATAACTCTTTGGGGGGGGGGGGGTCAGGAGGCTTGAGCTCAGAGCCTGAGCACTGTCCTTGGGCTTTCTCAAGGCTAGAACTCTACCACTTGAGCCACCACCACTCTGGCTTTTTCTATGTATATAATTCTGAGGAATCAAACCCGGGTCTTTGTGTATGCTAGGCAAGCATTCTACTACTAGGCCACAGTCTCAGCCCAGCCATAACTCTTAAATAATGAGAATTAGAGTTTAGACAGGGTTCTATGTCTCCAAAACCCATATTCCATGTCAGACCCCACTGCTTCTGTACCTTATGTAACTGGATCTTCTAGGGCTGCTGCTTGACCTCCGTGAGCTGGAGGAGAACAGGCCTTCACGCCCATATGCAATCTTTCTCAAGCAAATGAGTGTCCAGAACACATTCCTGTATCTCACAACACATCTGGTTTTCATTTGTGCCACAGGATGAACTTCCATGATGAGGACAACACAGCCAGGTTTTGGCACCAACTTCTTAATCCCCAATCAACAAAGCTAGTACTTTGAAGACACACTTGCCTGCCATGCACTGGATTGGCAGGAAGAACCAGACGCCCAAGGCCTGTCCAAAATGACAGCAAGTATGGGATTTCCCACATGTGACTGCCACACACAGTGAACACAGCTGTCCACTTTCCTGTAGGGCAACAAACACAAGCCTTCCCAGTTATGTCAGGAAGAGCACCCTTAACAAGCATGCTGAAATGCACTTCTGAGAAACAAGTCAGACTTGATGTCTGACCACCTCCTCTATGCAGAAACAAAACGGTGGTGTTTTTACTGTAGGACTGCAGGACCTGAGGATGAACATTTTTCTCCCAAATGATGTAGACATATGTTGGTTGAATTTCCTTGTCAGTGGTTAGCAGGAGGAAATTAATATTCATGAGAGATTTCACCTGAATTGCACAGAGATGACATCTATTAAAGTTAACAGACAAGGAGACAGAGCTGTAAATGTTCTTTTTAAACAGGCATCTGAGAGTTTTCACAGGAAACGAAATTGGCACCAAGTACCAACACACACGGTCTACCTGACAACATCCTGGCAGCCTCCGCTGCTTATTCTTCCTCTTGCCTTTTGTCTCTCCATTTCTGAAGGCAGCGCTGCCTCCCTCTCCATGCTGGCTCCAAGTCCCTTCAAGACCTCACTAGTGTGACCCATATTAAGCAGCATTCCCAAGCTATGTCCCCAATGGCCCCTCCTTGGGTTCAGGACAGCTCTCTGTGGCACTGCAAACATCACACTGTCCTGACTTCTCACAGCAGAGGGCCTGGCATGCAGCAGCCTTCAGGAAATATTTTCAGAGTGGTGGAAAAAAGGAAAGACACAAGTCACTAGGAAATAGGGAGAAGTATCATTAAAGTCAAAGGGGATGCCAGAAATGCGTGCAAAAGAGTTGGTTTGTCTAGTCAGCCTTGTTAAAAGGAAATACTAAAGGCTTTTCAAATCACTAGTTGGCTGCATGTGACTGTGATGGATTAAGGGCTACTAGGCCATGTGGCCTCACATCTACATCATTCAGAAACATGGGTCATCCTGATAGACACTTCTCCCTGAAGGGCATAAGCTGCAGGCCATTTTCCAGCCTGCGAACAGCAGCAGATTTGCCCAGAAATTTTCTCTTTCCATTACTTCAAATTTACTCCAGCTTGTCATCTCCAAAGACACTTGGGGTAGGGCTTCCTACCCAGAAATGGGCTCCTTTGTCCTGAGGAAGACGGGAGGTAATGATCTTCCAAGAGAAGCGATTGCTGTACCAAAGAAATTCCCAGGCATTCACGGAGGGTAATGAAGTGACTCTTAACTCCACAGCACTCAGCAACAACACAGCATGCGGCAGATGCCCCGTGTTACAGCTGGCCACTGACCAACCTAAGAACGGGGATGTCTGCTGCAAGCCTTCCCGATCTTCAAGGGCTCATCCCATGATACAGGAAGGCATGCGAGCTGGATTCACCTGCAAAGTGAATGGACTCAACCCATTTGCTTCCACTACCCCATCCAGCCTGCAGCCTCTGAGAGCAGACGTTACAGCCGTAAGCTCAGCTGTCCTGTTCACACTGTAAAAACACACCCAAGAGGAGGAAAACCAGAAGGTTCAAACACCTTTTGTTCTTCCTGCATGAAAAATTAAATTAAAAAGCAATAGTCCTGGAATTTCAATGCCTCCCTGAGCACTGTCAAGAGAATGTGAAACCACATCCAGAATTGCTGAACAGGGAGTTGGGTTTCTCCCACTGCTCGGCACTCTGGTCAGAGGCCATCCTCGCCTACATTCCAGCTGCTTCCAGAACCTTCTGGAGAATCAAGATCAGAGAAGGCCAGGAGCAAAACAAGGAGAGCTCCCAAGACACTCTCCTCCATCCAGAAATCCTTCCCCATGCACCCCGCTTTTCCCCACTCCCCACCAAACTCACAAAAGAAAGGAAATAAGCCAGGCTACTGTCATTACTGTGACTCTGACCTTTAAATGTTTAACCAGGGATCAACTTCTTAAGGGCCAGGGAAAAAAGGGCAGGTGATTAGTTTTCACAGTGAGTCACAATATCCCTACAATAATGAAATAATTCAATTAAATATTTAGTGCCTTGTTCTGTTTGAGGCACTGAGGATAACAGACTTTCTAAGCCTGGCCCTGATCTCAGGCAGAGGTAGGAAAAGTAGAGCCCCAAGAGGGAAACTGAACACCAGGCCAGGTCAGACAGGAACAGCCCTATCACCACAGAGAGAGTTCTGAAGACTCCTGGACTGTTGTGGTCACTTTTCCCAGAGAATCTCTCATCAAGCCTAAGAGTCAGAAGAGTCTCAAGTGGTTCCGGGCATTTGAACAGCACATTGTAGGTCTGGGCGACCTCTCATTTGAAATCCCACCAGATTTTGTCCCAGATAAAGGATCTGCGACATGTGAGCAACCCAACGTCATTCGGCCTCAAGAAAGAGATCCTGCCATTTGCCACAACCTGGAAGAACCTGGAGATCATTATGCTAAGTGAAATAAGCCAGACATAGAAAGAGAAATACTGTAAGATCTCACTTACATTATATATGAAATCACTTTCAAAAAAAATATATATGTGGAAAGTGGTCCCTAAGACTGGGACCAGGAGGTAATGGAGAAATGAAGGTTAATGGATATAAAGTTCTTGGTATGAGATGAGTAACTCCTAACATCCAATGCAAATATGAGGACTACCCTTAATCATACTCTATAATACTTCAGGATATTTACCAAAAGGTGTTTATTGGTACTCCTGCCACCCCCAAAATGCCGAGGGGGGAAGGTGTGACTACATGAGATGACAGATATTAATTTTTTTGACTATAGTAACCATCTTACATTGTACAGAAAGGAGCAAAAAAGGGCTGGGACTTTGGCCTAGTCATAGACTGCTTGCCTAGAATGCACAAGGACCAGGGGTTCAATTCCTCAGGACCACATACCTAGAAAAAGCCCCAGAAGTGGTGCTGTGGGTCAAGTGGTAGAGCACTGGCCTTGAGGAAAGCCCAAGGACAGTGCTCAGGCCCTGAGCTCAAGCCATGGGACAAGAAAGAGAGAGAGAGAGAGAGAGAGAGAGAGAGAGAGAGAGAGAGAGAGAGAGAGAGACAGACAGACAGACAGAGACAGAGACAGAGACACAGAGAGACAGAGATAGAGAGACAGACAGAGACAGAGAAAGGAGGGAGGGAGGGAGGGAGAGAAGAAGGGAGGGAGGGAAAAAATTTAAAAAGTCAGTGGCTCATGCCTATAATCTTAGCTTCTCAGGAGGCTGAGATGTGAGACTACAAGAGTGTGGCTCAAAACCAGACTAGGTAGAAAAGTCCCTGTGAGGCTTTTATCCCCAATTAACCATCAGAAAACCAGAAGTGGAGCAGTGGGTCAAATTGGTAGAGCACTAGTCTTCACTAAAAGATCTCAGAGACAGCACCCAGGCCCCCAAGTTCAAGCCCCATGATGGACAAAATAAAATTTTAAAAATTAAATTTATATACATATACGCAAAAAATAAAGAAAAAAATTTTTTGAAAAGGACTCTGCTCAACTGAGTCAAGAAAAAAAAGGAAGAGGCCTATGGCCAGAGCAGAGAGCAGGCAATCTGCCTCCTTAAAGAAGAAAGAACTATCCAATGGACTTGTTTTATCAGTCCTTCTGGGAGGTTTAAATATTCAAGTGATATCTAATCCAGACAATTAGATTGCAATAATAAAAAGACCCCCACCCTTCCTCTTGTGGCAGTTTCAGAGCTCCTTTGCCCAGGCTCAAGGCTAGACTTAAACTTTATCTGTTGTCATGGGAACGCCCACAAATGTTTATCTTCTTACAAAGACCACATGTCATGGAAACAGCAAGTGTTCCCACTCGTATGCACACATTAAACCTGTCCTATTTCCCCCAGACACTTTCCATTAAGGTACTTACCAGTCCCTCTTGTGAGCAGTTATACCAAGGCTAACGTGGCTGGAAAATGTGGTTTGGCTGGAAGTTGTGAATGCCACATTTTCTTATAAACTAGCATAAATAAATCTGGTAACTCCAAATACCCTAACCCTCACCCAAAACACTTCATCTGTACAAGGGACATTTAATGAATTCATAAACTGGCCTCAAAGGGGGGAAGTTGTTGTATCTGGCTTTTAATAAAATGAAATAGCACCTAAAGTCCCAAAGCATCCTCAAACAGATCCACCCCTCTTCCTTTCTCCTCTAGCCCAGCTCATCCAAAATCAATCACGGTTTCCTGGGAAGGAGTTAAGGGATGGGCTGATCTAGTTAAAAAATGAAGTTTTCCTTTTAAGCCCTGTTTTGTTGGAGCCTGTCAACATGCCCTACCCTATGTAGACAAAAGGAGACAGCTCTCCTCTCATCCCCATTGCCTGGGCCACAGAACAGGTGAGCCAAATGCACAGTAATCAGAGGGCAAGCAAACACTTTTTGTTTTCCCAATGTAGGGCAGGAATATTGTTGGAAGATTCACAGCCCTGGTTGTGAAAGGAGAAATAGGGTATGGCACTAATTTTCTGAGAGTAGGTGAACACATGTCTAGATTGAGGAGAAGGTGTAGACTCAGGAAGGCTAGTGTAGGAAAGCCCCCCACACACACCCCCAACAATGGTCCTTCAGATCTAGCTGGAAAGCAGTTAATAGAGGCAAGCTATATCTGAGGAAAATCTGCTACCTGAAGCCCAGGTGACCTCCATGCTGGAGTTCCACTCAGACATGGAAATCAAAAGGAAGTAGTTTGGTTTGGCTGTGTCTCAGGTGTCATGGGGATAGCCAAATATTCTCGAACTGTGCCAGCCACACTGATGATGGTGACATAAAAATCTGTTCAGATGAATGGAGACCAACCAGCAAAAGGCTGGAAATAGGAACCTGAAGCTGACTCTAGACAGGTGGATCTGGCTGGAGGTAGGTTTGGACCAGTGAGGGATGAATGCAGTCACAATACCAGGGGGTTGCTAAGTCCACAATAAAGTGGAAGACATATAGCAGCAGATGCCTGGAAGTTTCCCTTCACTCGTAAATGTTCTAGAAAGGTATTCCACATTGCCCCAGCCACAGACAATGGCAACCGTAATAACACATGGTCACAGGCATGCAGATTTCTGGTCCAAAAATGTGCATCTTCCCTTTTCAGGATATGGGCTTTCTGGGCAAGTTTGTATGCTTGGGAGCTAGAAAGGAGAGTAATGAGAAGACACTGGGTAAAGGCAAAGAGCTGACATCCTTATCTGTCAGCCTCTAAGACATTCTTGCCTCAGATCTCTCTCTCAATCTTTACATGACCCCTCCATGACCTTGGGTCTTTCGGTGAGTTTATGGGTAAAGTGGGAATTCTCAAGGCACTGTGTAATCTTCAAGTAAGGAGCATCTAAAACAGATCACAGGAGAACAGGCAGTAAAATGTAAAGCTTTCCATGGAGGGAAGGTTTTTTTGGCCAAGAGTCAAATGCTTCTGGTCTATACACTGAACCAATCAAAAGAATTGTGGCTCACTCTTGAAGAATCACAGGGCAAAGAAGTGAATGCATGGTTGAAAATTTAAGGATCACAAAATTTTAGAAAGCAGCTTTTTCAAACACAGACTCTCTCAGTTCTCTAACATAGGCAGCTTTCATGGTAAGCGACAGCTGGAGCAGAACACTGGCTGGCTGGGCAACTCTACCCCCAAACAGTCCTATATGGGCTTTGAGAGAGATCAGCTAAGCTAGTCTTGAAAACTGCTGTGAAAACGCGGCTTCCATGTTCCAGCTGAAAGTGTGGCTATGGTGCCTTCTTCAAATGCATCAGATTCATCTTATTTCTTGATGAGTTGACTTCCACACAAGACTACCAAATAGGAAGGCTACAGCTCCACATCCTGTGTGCCATGTTTCCACCCAGGAACTCTAGACATTGTGACTATACCCCTGCTCTGTCCCACTTGCTTCTGACTCAACTCCCATTTAGTTGTGGAGTCAGTTTTCCATAATCTATGACTAGAGCTTAAGTGTAACCAATACCTACTACAGGCAGTATGAAATGCAAGAGTCCCAGCAAGGGGAGACATCACGTCCAGGTCATTTAGCCTTGGCACCATGTTGGAAGGGGTGAGAATGAAAGCAAGGACAAAACAAAAACAAGATCACCACAGTGAGGGTGACAGGCCCTGGGTCAAGAAGTTAGGGGTCTTCCAGGGTTAGGAATTACTTCCATCATTCTTGTGGTACTACTGAGGCTTGAGCTCAGGGCCTGGTTGCTGCTCCTGGCTCTCCACTCAAGGTTGGCATTCTGTGACTTAAGCCACAGCTCTACTTCTAGCTTTTTATGGGTTTACTGGAGATGAGAGTCCCATGAATTTTCCTGACCGGGCTGGCTTCGAACTGCAAACCTCAGATCTCAGCATCCTGAGTAGACAGGATTACAGGAGTAAACCACTGGTTCCCGGCTCCACGAATTGTTATTTTTCATTGCACTGAGCTGTTTTGATGTTTCACCCATTCTCCTGGGAACACTGTACAGCAGAGCACTGTAAAACATGAGAGCTTTGGCCTGGATTTTTGAGCTAACGCATATATCACATAGTCAAGGTAGCCCCAGTAAAGCACTAAACACTAGGAATTAACAATCTCAGCCCAAGAGCTGGAGAAAGATAAGGGATGAGGGATCTAGCAAATCACTATTCAACAAGACGGTCTGTCTGGAGACACTTAACCTGCAAGAAGGAAAAGACAGGCCCTGTTGATAGGGATGAGGTGATTAAAGATGATAGGGTTGAGCACAGATAGATCAGAAGCCACAGCAAGTTGTGTGGGGCTCCTGACGGCAGGTTTCTTTCTCACCCTCCCTTCTGCTGTAGCAGGCAGGAGTGTGGGCAGAAGGACAGCGTCTCCATGGTGATGGTCAGAGTCAGATGCGTGCTGCTGACCCAGCACAAAGCAAGGTCTCTCAAGGCAGCTCTGGGTCACCATGGCTTGTGAGTCAGCAGAAAGCTCCCAGCCAAGCCTGCACATGCAGGGTGGAAGGAGTCATGTCACACATTATTGCTGCATTCCTCAAGTCTTTCATGCACTGTCACGTGAAAAGCCACTGCAGAGTTCACAGTAGCATGTGCAATAATAATAATAATAATAATAATAATAATAATAATAATAATTCTCCCAACATTTCCAGAGAAGGCAAGGCAGGACTTACTCTCCTCTGAGACCTAGCATTTCTGGCTCTGTCCCCATATTTCCATGACTTTGCGAAGACCTAAAATCTTCTGCTATTAATTTGACTCACTTACATGGTTTAATTGGTGCTTACTAGACTAGATACAAATTGGCCATAAAAGAAAAAAAAAGCAAATAGGAAATAATTGTTATATTATTGAACTCTTACAGGGCACCACTGTATGCCTGAGGCATTCAACTCCCCATTTTCACAACCTGCCAGGCCTGCCTTTACTGCAGAAAATAGAAGGGTGAGCCTGGGGGGGGGGGGCGTGAGAGGAGGGGTTAACCAAGGCAAGGAAACAGAAGGAGAAATCTATCATGGCCAGGATTCAAACTAGAAAGAATGTCAGATTCGAAATCTTTTGTTCTCAGCTCTCCCTCTCTAAGCAGAGCCACAGTGGAGGAGGAAGAGGTGATGTGGGCTCAGGGAAGTGAAGGGAACCCCAGGTCGAAGTCCACGGGATTTGAAGAAGGGGATCCTAAAGATCATGGAGTGGCTATGGGAAAAAGGCACAGCAAGGAGAATGAGAGGCCTCCAGAGTCAACCTCACATGTCTGTCACTTCACAGGCCACAGGAAGTCCAGGAAAGCAGCTCAGGAAGCCACAGGAGCTGCACGTTAGAAAGAAAATGATGACATCCTTGTTTCCTAGGACAGTGTGCTCCAGAAGGAAAAGCGGCACCTGTTCCACCAGGAACAGAAGTTTCAAGAGCTAGCAAGAGGGATGGTACCTCCCATTACAAGCTCCAACACAGAAGCCTAGCTGTCAGCCACCCCTGGTCTCACTCCAGATCACAGTCCCCAGGCCTCAACACCAATTATCTCTTCCAATTAAGACAACACCACAGGACGCTCTGTCCAATGAGACAAACCAGCAGCAGGTGGCTTCCCCAGCCCCAGGCTGGCATTTATGACCTATTAGCAGGAAGGTCTGTTCTCCTTCCCCACAGCTCACCTGTAGAACAAACCCCCATCTGCCCTTCTATCTCAGCAGGTGCTCTGGGAAAGGGCAGGTCAGTAAACCATGGCAGTTGTCTGGAGAAGTGAGGGCTCGCTCAGCTCACACTGCCCTGCACACAGCTTACAGGATCCCCAGGTCAACAGCACTTTCCTCATTGGGGGAGTTTACCCACCAATGACAGCCAAGGATCACTGTATGCATACAATGCTTCTTGCAGTTTCTGGATTGCTGTAGGCTCTCAGTCAAAGCCATGCTGCTGCTAAGCTAGCTAATAAAACACCTATACAATGTACTACCTATAGAGTACAGCAGCCCTACCCTTAACCCATGGTTTTCAGTTACCTGAGGTCAACTGTGACCCTAAAATATTACTCTACTACAATGAAGAATTTAGGTGTTTTGTGGAGAAGAGGAGAGAGGGATAACATTCATATAACTTTTATCACAGTGTATTATTATAACTTCTATTGTATTATGTGTCATTAATGTCACTGTGCCTCATTTATAAATTAAACTTTATCATAAGAGTACATGTATAGTTAAAAAAGTCTTGTTATAGGTATATACAGTGTTTGGTACTACTTGTGGTTTAAAGCATTTTTAGCATGTATTCCTTGTAGACACGGGGAAACTACCACAACTTTATTCACCAAGAGGCACATGGGATAAGGAGGACAATGAGCTAATAATGTAGTCATGTGGCAATACTGCTTCTAAGGACAGATCACATATGACAATGATCTCCTAGGGTGATATTGCCAAAGGCCCAATAGCTGTACTGGTTTGTATAAGTATACTCTGTGCTTACACAAAAATCACACAAACCCATTTCTCCCGACATACCCATCCATAAAGCAACGCACAGCATCGTGAGCCAGAACTGGGCTGAAGCTCAGCACATGCTAATTCCTTTTCATTCTTTCAGCAACCTGGTGAGTAGGTTGTTATTTATGCCCATTTTTCTGGATGGAAACCCCAAGGAGAGATTATGTCAGAACTAAGAAATTCTAGAACTAAGTGTCAAAGCCCTGACTTGGCCTGTGAGAAGACTAGGTTCTTTCTCCCAGTCACCACACAACAAGGTTTGCCTGCATCCTGGAAGAGCGAGGGGTCTCCCCGCAGTGAGTCATCCACGTGATGTGTACTAATCACTTCAACTGCAATCTTTGAAAAACACATTACATGCACTATGGTTTCTTAAACAGAGCCTACTGCCCCACGCTGCTGTTTACCCTCTGGAATAGGGAGTTGGGGAGCGCACACTGGAATTGACAGAGGTGCCTGCCCTGCGTGATCAGTCTATTGAAGCTCCCTGAAGTAACAAAGTCATTCCTCTTTTAAAATGTCCCAGACTTTTCAATCAATGGCATTCAATGCACATGGGGAAACGAAGTTGCCCCCCCACATACACCCCCACCATTGTCCCTACACAAGGTCACCTTCTAAAGTACTGTTTACTCCCCAAATCTAAAGAACCCCACAGATCCTCACTCAAACCCAAATCAGCTGGGTTAATGGGAACTACCATTCCTCTCTGAAAGCCATCTGTCAAGGAAGTCAACAACAGATAAAATCATCATCTGCAGGCCTGAGCTACACAGGCAACCATGGACTATGTATGGACAAAGATGAAGGTCAGGAACAGATAGAACCAGAGGAAAAAAGGAAGGAGGGAGGAAAAGGTCACTGGTCTTTTTTTGTTTGTCATTACTTTGATTGGCTTTGTATTCAGCATGTGAGTTCTCCAACAATTTCAAGGGAAGGATATGCAATAGTTGATCCCTTCAGCATGGGAATATGGGAAGTGAAATTCAGAGAGAACAATCCACATAACCAGATGGCAGAGACACCTGTGACTCAGGGGGATCCAGGGGTTAGATGTGAATGCTCTCTAAACCTAGGCATTGCATTTGAGCAAAACAAGACCCAAGCTATTCTCAGGCATTATAAGGTTTAAAGAACACTTACTTGCTCTGTGACTTAGGTAGCCAGGTAGCCTCAATCTCTCCAAACTGTCTCATCTATAAAGCACTTCCTGCTTACATGGCTGTTGTAACAAGGGAAATAATATACATAAAACATGCAACCCCAAATATACTATACACATACATTAGGTCCCAAGTTGCCAAATGCCCTCTCTCATTCCTTTCTTCATTCTGGAAACCTCTGGCCATGGTATTCCAAAACCTGTTTGGTTATGTTGTAATGCTCTACCACTGACCAGTAAATTATTAAGTACAAGCGTTAGCACAGTAACATCACTGCAATAAAGCTACCAACCATTCTTGGAGCCAAAGGTACACTGTGTAAGAAAGAGGAAATGTTTCCTCATCCAGTACCCCAGGTACCTTGTTCCCCTCCAAAAACATGCATACACAAACATGAAGACGCACAAATACACATGCACATGGCACAAGGTCAAAGGCAAGGCACAAAGTATTGTGAGAAGCTGAGTCTACCCAGGCAAGGATTGCTGGACTTTGATTTGAGACAAACTGCCATGGCTGGGTGCTCCTGAGGACAGTCCAGACATAAGGCCATTACCTTGACCCAAGAGCCTCCTGAATGACACAAAATGTTCTTTGCTCCAGAGCCAGCAAATGGGGCAATCTGTTTGCACAACAACGGACCCTACTAGACCTTGAAGGGCATATACTACTCATGGGTGCAAAAACTTCAATACTTGGGCACAGGTTTTACTCTGCCTTGCCTGGCATGTCCTTGTCCTTCTTTTAACCATGCTGTTCCCAGGACGGAGTGGTGGCTTCACTTATAGCCTGTGCTCCTGCAGTCATGAAGGACTCCTCTGGCCTTCCTCTCATCCAAGGCTGAGCATCTCTGTTACTAGGATGCCTTGACACATGCAGAGTCCTGCCTATCCCTAAAGCTGCCATTCGGGTTTCTGACAAAGCCCCCAGTCTGCCAGCTCCCTCTTTCCATTACCCAAGTCATGTTCAAAACCATTCCTTAATCAACTTCTGCTGGAGATCTGAATCCATCATGTTCTTGGTGGCTTTCTATTGCTCACAGAATAAAAACCACAGCCCTTCAAAAGCAGAGGCAGCAAATCTCAGGCTCTCCCCACAACCTGTTCACACTGCTGGATCTGCTGTCAGAGGCACAGCTGGGCCAACCAAGATGTGACTTGGGAGGTACTGGTGGTTGTCTGGTTTAGTGTTAATAGCAATCAAACAGAACAGAGGGGGAAAAGTAAGACAATTCTTTAAAGCCTGCCTTATAACATAGAGACTTACAAATAGAAGCCAAGAAGACATAAGATTTTCCTTGCTACAAACCAAGTGCTGGTCTCTTCTTACACATCAATACTGCAATGATCCTGGTACTGCATGCATCAATCAAAAATACAATTGCACTTTCTTCTAGTCACAGTTCCTTAATCAACACAGTTTAAGAACTGAAATGGCATCTGCATTGTAGTAAGAAGTAATCTAGAGGTGATTTTAAGCATAGGGGAGGCTGTGCCCAGGTTATACGCAGTGACTATGCCATTTTATACAAGACATTTGAGCATCCAGAGACTTTTTATAACAAAGGTACAACCCACTGATCCTCTGCAGGATAGCAAGGGATATATTTGTAAGAATGGTCTCACACTCAGCTTTCTTATTAACTCAAGGAAAGCTATCAGACCTCCTGATTACAAATAAAATAGAATGATTTCGTCTACCCTGGTCCAGGACTTGGATATGATCCCTATTTCTTTTGTTGTTGTTGTTGTTTGTTTGTTTTTTTTGCCAGTCCTGGGCTTGGGCTCAGAGCCTGAGCACTGTCCTTGGGCTTTCTCAAGGCTAGAGCTCTACCACTTGAGCCATAGCATCACTTCTGGCTTTTTAAAAAAAAATGTCTATGTATGTGGTACCAAGGAATCGAACCCAGGTCTTCGTGCATGCTAGACAAGCACTCTACCACTAGGCTCCAATTCCTATTTCTAAAAGGGAAAATAAGGCTTACTCCCAACAGGTAAAAACTTACCAGAATAACTGGTTTATAAAACAATGCTTTCTGATTCTAATGCAGTGCTGTCTTAAATTCTGCTGATGGTTCTAGAAGGTCCCCTAGAAGATCTGAGCAAGGAACACACTGATGGGGCAGATGGAACTACACAGACATAAACGTAAGTTCTTCTTACCCATTACCTGCTGTGATCCAAACCCAAACATATATACAAATGTAAAAATTCAGCACCAAGATAGGACAGCAAAGATCTCCACATAGCTTCCACTGAGACCAGTCCCTATGTGAAGTGAGAGCTAGAGCTCAGTACCAGTGGCCTATCTCTATAATCCTAGCTACCCAGAAGGCTGAGACCTGAAGGATCACAATCTGAAGCTACCCCAAGCAGTAAAGTTGGCAAGACTCCTGTTCCAAAACAATTAAAAGAAAGGCTGAAGGTGTGGCTCAAGTGGTAGAATACCAGCTAAGCAAAAAAAGGGTAATAAATTTGAGGCCTGTGGCCTGAGGCCTGTGGGGGGGGGGGGAGAAAATGGAGGAGAAAGAAAAGGAAGAGGAGGAGGAAAAGGAAGAAGAGAAGAACAGGGGAAAAGAAAGGAGATCCATTTCTTCTTTTTTTTTTTACACTTCCCACCCTTTTTTTGTCCTCCCAAACCACAATGAACAATAAAATATAAAAATGATGAAACCTTGATCCACCACCAAAGAACTGAGATGATTATAAAATAGTCACTTGTTTAACATTTTTGTGATCAGATGACTAGAGCAGAAACCTTCAAAGTATTTTCCTTTCTATTTTTTAAAAAATTTGATAGGGAAGGGGGGAAAACCAAGACGGGTGGGGGGTGTGGGGGGGGAGGGAAATGGGTACCAAGACATGTGAAAGGGTATCAATGTATGTGATTCAATGCACCTTCTATCTGGCAAATATCATGTAACCCTTTTACTAATTACAATAAAAAAATAAAAATATGAAAAAAAAACAAAAAATAATGGATAAGCCTCACCCTGGGAAAACCACCTTTGTGATCATGGTATTTCCCCTGCCACGTAAGTATAAACATAACTACATAGACATAAAAATCTATGAGGGCCTGTATACTCTATAGACATAATGTTTTATTACATATAGTAATATGTATCTATGACATGCAAACCCTCAGCTTAATTTTAATTATGTTCTAAGAGCTATGTGCTTGTGGTGGAAAATAGATAATATTTGTTTGTTAAACATGACATTTGAAATATGATATAAAAATCAATGTTAATAAAATCTTTAATAAAAAAACAAAAAGCAAAAGCCAGAAACAATTAGCAAGGCGCTTGTGTCCTTGATACACAAAGGACGGTCCCCTTGTCCACAACATCAGCTTCACCTGGGAGATAGGTAAACAACCTCTGGGGCTGAGAGTGTAGCTCTGGAGTAGAGCGCTTCCCTAGCATACGCAAAGCCCTGGGTTCCATCTGCAACCCTACAAGAAAACAAGACAAATAACAACAAACAAAAAAGTAGAAACTGAGCAACTTGAAGAAACTCAGATTTGCTGATTTAGAATCTAAATGTGCATTAGAGTTTGGGAAGTATTGTTCAATGGTACAACTTTAAAAGAAAGGAAGGAAATGATTTTAAAACAGACCTATCATTATGATGTAACTGTAAAAGAAAGGAAATCATTTTAAAACAGTCCTATCATTAGGACTTTTGTTTTGTGCAAAGCAATGAACTGTCCCCTGGCTCTCCATCATTTACAGCAAGGGATAAGTGAATGTTCTTCCTGGGTTTCTGAAAGAGTTAATGCTATCTAGCTCAAAGCTTGGAACATCAAAGGTGTACAAACTTTGATTTATTTGCTCTCCAAACACCACTTCCTTCCTCCCCCTTTCTTCCCACAAGTAACCCTTGCTTTGTGGTTGAAAAGATAAAAGAAGACTAAGGAACAACACGTGAGAGGAAAGGAGGAAAAAAGACAAATACAGAGGATAAGAATCAAGTGACAGCAGTAACTCAAGTTCACCTTGGAAAATAAACTTTTAGGGTAAGAAGTATGCATGCACAGCCTACTGGTATGACGTGCCTTCAAGATTCCAGTTCAATAAGTCACAAGACTATGGATGTGTTCTTCTGTTGCTGAAGACTTGGGACTCCTTTCCCTCAAAACATTGCTATAAATTTATACATAATCACTGAACTTTGAAATGCTTATGATCTTCAAGCCACGTGCCCAAATACCTCAATTGCTACAACTCTCCTGGTCTGCTGCCTCCCTTATAAACCAATGGAAATCCCTACAGGTCTAGTGTAATCAGTGGCTTTTAGGCTTTCATATGCCAGGCTAAGTTGCTGGAACTTAAGGAAACTGGCTCAATCATCTTTATTCTCTTCAGAGCAAAATAAGATCTAGATTACTTGCATTCAATTATTGCTTTTGCAAGGATATCCTGAGCTGTTTATTGTCTCCGACAATTGCCAGGCTTCTAGATGGAGTCAACCTACGCGACTGGTTTCACTAGGTGGCCATCACCTTTTTCTGTCTGGTTACCAAACAAAATAGGGACAAGGGTTACCTCTCTCAATCGCTCATCTAGGCCAAATGCCTTTAACACAGACTAAGTACTGGCATGTGGTCTTGAGGAAGGTCTCTAATAACCTGCTAACTTTAAAAGAAGCAATGGAGCTGAGGACAGCGGCTCATACCAGCCCATCCTAGTCACTCACCTAGAAGAGTTACTTCTCTGACTCCATCTCACCCAATATCTAGGTGTGCTGCTACATGCCTGTCATTCCAAGTGCACGAAAAGCGTAAGTAGGAGGATCATGTTCCACCTGCACATAACACAAGGCCCTACTGAAAAATTACTAAAGCAAAAAAAGGGTTACATGTGTGGCTTAGGTGGAATAGCCCCCATCTAGCAAGCAAAAGGCTTCGAGGTAAAAACAAAAACAAACAAAAAACAGTACTCCTCCCAATAAAACAATGGCAGTAAAGACCCATAAGAGGGGTCAGCTCAGGCCTGATCAGAGCAAAAGTCCAAAGGGCCTGGCCTTCTTCCTTCCAGCCAGGTAATAACCACAGGCTTATAACCCCAGCTACCTCAGACTTATGTTTGTTTGCTTTTTTTTTTGCAATGTTTTGAGAATATGAATACTAGAAGATGTAACTGTCTGAGGGAGCTTACTCCCCCAACCCAGTTTTCCAAAGCACAGAGAATGTGACATAATCGTTTTGACAGCTGTGACACATGAAGCTTTATTTGCCTGAAAGCCTAGCCGTCTATCTGTGATCACTGGGGCCTCAAGATCCTACTGCACCCAAATTTCTGTTTAGAGTCTGAGAAGATGAAGAATCTTACAAGCTTCCTTACAAACCTCACTATTAGCAATCAGTATTATCCTGGGCATCTTAAGTGGCAAAAGGAGTTATTTTTCCCACCATGACCTTGCCCAGTGACCTTAGATCCTGCTCAGTGGTCAGCATTTACCACGAGCTGGGGACAAGCAAAACTGAGTCTCCTGATGGCATCATCTTTCAGATCATTTAAAATACAAGGTAGAAGAGTGAACTAAGGGAAAAGACTTTCCTCTGGCATCCATGGAAAGGGCAGATGGAAGAATTTATTTTTAGTCTCTTGCTGTTTGCTCACATCTGACCCACCTCCTTGTTCGATACCCCACCCATTCATGGAGTTAGACATTTACCCATGACTTCAGGAAACCTGGCCCTGCCCACAGCCAAGGAGTACCAGGCTCGGGCAGGTCATGTTCTACACAACCATACTTGCTTGTGCTTCTTATAAAACTCCAGATTAAGGTGGCTTGATTTACAGAGGGTTCATTAATCCAATTCCGTTCTGTGAAAAGCAGTGGGGAAGTTGGGTACAACTAGGGAGGAAGACAGAATGAATGCTTAGAAGAGTGACACTGAAGAATCTGTGCAGTCATGCTCTGGGGTGAGTAATAAACAGAGAACCCTGAGTGGGGTGGGAGCAGATGGACCCTGAGAAGACTGTTTTCCCAGGAAGAAGCAAGCACAACAAATGGTTGTGAGGTGGGCAGCTGTGAAGGGCTTGGTATTTGACAGGAGGCAGATAAACACTAAGCCCTTGCAGTAATACAGGAGGGCGGGGGCTGGCTGGATCACTGGCAAATCCTTGGCCTTAGCCTTGGCTCAGCTGTTGTTTCATGCTGGGGCCTGCAGGAAACAGGTGGCCATCTCCGTTCTCAGCCATTCTATGTCCCATTTTGAGTCTCAGATTCTTCACCCATGGTCAGCATTCTTCATGGGGGGGGAGATGATGTGCTCTCGACAGATGAACTGCTTTTCATAGTTATGCTTGCAATTTACACACTTAATCATTCTTGAACTCTGCAAACTACAAATCCAGGTGTGAAAGTTGTTACATGATGAAATAGATCTTGCCCTCAGAATGTACTCTCTTATACAAGACTTACAGAGCCTCTTAGGTAAGTGAAGGCAGCCAGAGAGGAACAAATTCCCACTGGAGTCTAATCTAGTAAGAATTGGGTATGTATGGGGGGGGGGAGAATACTCTCCTCTCTCTTTTCTCATAAGATTTTATATCTCCTGGATCTTTTCAGAGTCATCTACACTGGTTTTATTGATTCCACTATCCTTAAAGATGGAGAAAGTACCCTTTGATTTTAAAAAATCAAATAAAAATGTTCATCTTGACTAATAGTTTCACTTTAGTGCTGAAATCCAAGAAAATTTCAAATTTCACAACCATGAAAGGTGTCAAGTTGCTACTCAATTGCCAGCAGTCCTGTCCCCAGCCTGTGGAGGCCATAGGCTGATTTGGTAAGTACTTGCCATCCAACCCCCTTCACAAAGAGACACCACAGAATGTAGTAATGCTGCCAAGCAGAGCTTCAAAGGAGGCCCAAGGCATCCCAAAGTAAGCTCGGAAGGAGAAGAGTCCCACTGGAAACAGGAAGGAATCAAACACAGGATATCTCCGGATCTCCCTCCCCAACGGAGATCCCTGCCCTGTGTTCCATGGCCAGGAAACTGGAGGGTTTGTGACAAAATAAGCAGACACCTGTTTTTCCTGGGTCCCCAGAGCTCCAAGAGAGGAGGAAGGGGACCCTGAGCTCATTAAAACCATCCAAGTGTGACAGTGAACTGTCTCTACAGTGATTCTCAATTAATAACTGGCCACTCTTTCCGGGACACCCATTGCAGATCAAGAGTCTGCCGCTTCAGCCCGAATGGCAGGAAGGTTACAAAAGAGTGGAGAACTCACAAAAGAAGGGAGAACAGAGGAGGCAGCTCTTCTTCCTCACCAGCAATTGTCACTGTAATGTTGCACAGCAACAAACTGGAAGCATTTTGGAAATACAGACGCAACTTCCCCAGACGCAAATAATTTCAATTAACTGGAAAAGGCTGACCTCAAAAGTATTTACTGTATAACAGCATTCTATTTTGTATCTAGGGTGTTTATGCCAGTCATGGGGCTTGAACGCAGGCCTGAGTTCTTTCCCTGAGCTTTTGTGCTCAAGGCTAAGCTCTACCACTTAACTCAAGCTCCACTTCTCCCTTTATGGAAGTTAATTTGGAGACAAGAGTCTCACAGTCTTTTCCATCCCAGGCTGGTTTTGTACCACCATTCTTAGATCTCAGCTTCCTCCGTAGCTGGGATAACAGGCATGAGCCACCAGCACCCAGCACAATCATTCTATTTTTTAAGGAATGAGCTAGATCAAAATGATGCAGGCTACCTGCTGCCAAAAATGTTCAAACCAAAGTGTCAAACAGCTTTAAGAGACTGGGTATAGTAGTGCACGTCTACAATCCCTGCTACACAGGAGGATGAGGCAGAAAGAACATAAGCACAAGGCCAGCCTGAGCTAATAGTGAGACTCTGTCTCAAAATAGAAAAAAGCCAGGCACTGGTGGCTCATCCCTGTAATTTTAGCTACTCAGGAGGCTGAGATCTGAGGATCAAGGTTCAAAGCCAGCCCCGGCACAAAAGGACCTGAGACTCTTATCTCCAATTGACCTCGAGAAAATGGGAAGTGTGGCTTGGCTCAAGGGTAGGGCTGTAGCCTTGAGCTGAAGAGCTCAGGGACAATGCCCAGGCCAAGTTCAATCCTCATGACCCACCAAAAAAAAAAAAAAAAAGACTGGATATGCAGTTTAATGTCAGAGTGCCTGACTAACACTTAACACCTGCATCTGATCCCTAGTTTGGGGGTGAGGGGAGAGACACTATACAAAATAGTAATACTATTCTCTTGGCAATATTTAGTCTTCATTTAGATTTCCAATAGTGGTAGAGCTGTTCTTGCCCAAATGTTCATAGACTTGAAATCTGGAACGCCTAAACTTTGGAAGACCTTTGCTGCATTTCTTGCCTCAAAACCCCAAAACCCTAACAGTGATAAAACAAAACAGTATACAGACAGGCTGGCAGGAGTGGATGACACTGGGCTGACATTTAAATAGCATCTACTGTGTAAATGGTGCTTTCCCAGAGTTGACCCTGTCTGGAGCCTCTCTAGCTGCAGTGCTGGGCAGAGACTGCTCCTTCCATCATTCAGACAAGGAAAATGAGTGGCCGGCTTTCCTGGGTATCTCACTGTGGGAAAGTCTGGACCCCAGCTCTCTTGGTTCCAGGCTCCCCATTCTCTCACCCTCCCACCAAACAGCTACTATGAAATGCAGCCTCTCCGGGCCTACAGAAAACTACTCTGTCAATATGATGGGTGAATGTTATTTTAAGAAGGCTGAACTGAAAGGATTTTTTTTTAATGATCTCTATACACCTAAACAGTTTAATTAAATCACTATTTCCTCCATCTTGTTGGACTAAAGAATGAGGTCTTTAGAGTACAATCTGACTGGATTTCTGTGTTCTCCAAAACCACAACACAGCTACACACCCCACAAGGCCAATTTCACAAATGAAGGGTCCTTCTAGGTATAAATTCCCTATCCCCTTTCATACTGACTTATCTCAGCCACATCTAAAACAGAGATATTTAAAAGAAATCATTTTCAAATCTGTCCAAAACAAATTGAGTTGTCAGAAAAACTTCTTTTCACAAGTAAGTTTCATCAGTTTATGCGTCATTTGATCATGTAATTGTGAACTGCAGTGCAGTAACAGTTACAAATAGGGTAGGAGTGGCACACAGGAGGCCAGAATTCAATGGAGGAGACCAGACAGGGCAGGGACAGGAGAAAGCAGCCAAAGCTTTTGGGTACCTCAACTGGACCACAGGACAGATTAGTAGTAACCACCCTAGTCAGTGGAGAACCCCTCTCCTCTTGCTCCCCCATTTTATTAAGCAACTTGGGGTAGACAGTAGATATTTCTGTCAGAAAATAAATAAAGAACTGAGACACCACCACAAAAGAAAGGTTCAAATCAGACCCTTGTAAGTTTAGGACTCCTCAGTGTCAATTCTTCTGTGGTTAATGGAAAACAGTCCAGAAACTAACTAGTTGAGAATGTACAGAAAGCACCCAGTCCAAGCCTTGAACTATAGAGACTACCCGAGGGCCGTGAGCTCCCGGCCTCATGCATTGTTGGTATCACTCCATCAGTGCCTAGCAACAAGTTTTGATGTAGACGGCTTTGAGGGTGAGTGGATGGATGGATGGATGGATGGATGGATGGATGGATAACGAACAATGACAGAACTGTAGAAATCCTTCCATCTAGTGCATGATTTGTCCCCTGACATAAATCAAGAAACGATATCCGTAGTCAATTTCCCTCCTTGGAAGGTGAGCAGATTCTTTCATCAATGATCAAGGAACAAATAGAGTAGAATGAAGGGGGAAGGGAGAATAGTAGAGTATTGACTGTAGGTACTAAACAACAAAACTGGCTTCTAATGAAGAATCCCCACCCCCAACCCCCATCCAACTGCAGTCATTGAGAATGAGAATACATTCAAATGACTTCTTTCAAAGCACAGAGAAAATTATCAGGAGCTAAATCTAGCACAAAGGCAAATTATTGACTCTCAGTTTTCAGTAAACAAGCAGTCTCAGGTTCCCGAATGACAGCCACGTGGGGCTTGATTTCGAGCACTTAGTATTGCACAAGGCACATGGCTGCATAGAAAGATATTTGAGCTTGGCAACCAGGCAGGTGCAGGAACACACTCTCCACGGACTACGTGACAGGAATGGAAAGCAACGCAAAACAGACAGCCCTGAGCTCAGCACATCCACAGGGTGGCTTACCCCAATCAGTCAATCACCCCGCTTTCCCTCACTCCGTAGATTTTCTGCTTACAAAAGCTACAAAGTGCAAAGACACATCCCAAACCTAGGGTGAGGCCACTGTACTACACCAAGAAAAAAGAGATCCATTTAAAACACTCATCTTCCCTTCTCAATCCAGTTAACTCCCATCCACTTTCCAATACTCTCCTTTCAATGCAACCAAGCTGGTAAACACTATCTGGTCTATAAGGTTTCTCCCCAACAGGGACCTATTCCCAGTCCCCACTTCATCTCAAAGCATCAGTCTCTCAGATGACCTCATTTCCCACCCTGTGCTCTTAAGGACAATATGAAAACAGTCAATGGTCTGTTTCTCTTAAGCCTCAGTCTCCTCATCTGTGAAATGGGAGCCATCGAGACCATTTTAGATAGCTGCTGTGAATCCACAACAGCCTTAACCCATCCTCAATCCACCCTCCTCAATCCATGGAAGCTGCCCTAGGAATTCTTTATAGAAACAAATGAAACAAACAAAAAAAAGTCAGGCACCAGTGGCTCATACCATAATTCTAGCTGCTCAGAGGCTGAGATCTGAGGATCAAAGCTCAAAGCCAGCCTGGGCAGGAAAAGTCTGGGAGACTCTTTTTTTTTCTTTTCTTTTTTTGCTGGTCATGGGGCTTGAACTCTGGGCCTGGGTGCTGTACCTGAGCTCTCCAGCTCGAGGCTACCACCCTACCCATGGAGCCACAGCACCACTTCTGGTATTCTAGTGGTTAATTGGAGATAAGAGTCTCAAGGACTTTAGTGCTTCTGCTGGCTTTGAACTGAGATTCTCAGATCTCAGCCTCCTGAGTAGCTAGGATTATAGGCGTGGGCCACTGTACCCAGCTTGGGAGGCTTTTATCTCTAATAACTACTCAGAAAAAGCCAGACATGGTGCTCTGGCTCAAATTGTGGAGCACTAACCTTGAGCACAGAGAGACACAGAGACAGAGTCCAGTCCATGCCCCAGGACTGGCCATAAAAAAGGGGTTTAGGGTGGGAAGTGGGAAAGTATCTCTGATCAACATAATGGGCAGAATGAAAAAAAAAAAAACTTGGTAATGTTTCATGTTAACAAAACATCCTTGGTGGGAGAGTACGTTGGCCCAAGCCTTTGGGGAGAGCACTGAGCCTACAGAATAACAGCCCTAGCAATGCTGTGCTTCTCCCTTAAGTCATGCCATTCTAGGGAAGAGATGCAAATAGAGGCACCGATGACAACACTGTGGCACTAACCACAGTGTGGGAAATAGCCAAAATATACTTACAAGTTCTCATGACTTACTGAGTCTGCATCTATGGAATAATATGATCATTTAAAAACTGAAATCTAGGCTGGGGGTGTACCTTGCTGCTGAAGTGCTTGCCTAGCATGCATAGGAGTCCGTGTTCAAATTCCAGCACCAAAACAAATAACCCAAGGGAATGTAAACACATAATACAAATACCCGCACATCCATGTTTACTGCGGCACAGTTTACAATAGTCAAGTTATGAAACCAGTCTAGGTGCCCATGGGAAAGTGAACGGATAAAGAAAATGTAGCATACATAAAAGGTGGAGTATCATTTAGCCATTGAGGAGAATAGTTATTTGAAAGGGAAAAAATGGAACTAGAGGTCACCCAAGCTAAAGCCAGGTTCAGAAAGACATAGTTTCACTCCCATGTGGAATTTAGATCCATAAACACAAATGAAAAGGTATGAACCTAAACAGTTGTGAGAACCATACAAAGGGAGAAGAGAAGGTCAAGGGAAATTGATGGGGACAAGATCAAAGTACATTGCATGCATGTGTGGAAATGGAATAGATATAATTTATTTTGTAAGTAGTTTTAATGAAAATTAAGTAAACACATACTAACTGAAAACTTAAAATGTTTCTAAAACTATACAATTTTACAGTCTCAATATAGTTAAAGCAGCATGTATTTACACAGCTATTGTGTCTTTGTCTAAAAATACTGTAAGTACAATAAAATGCCAGGCCTTTCCAGATAAAGGACGGGTTGTGTTTGATATGTTAAGAAAAGGATATAAGGAAGAAAACTACTCTATGTCTTAGAAATTCTGTATGAAGAATTTGTTCACTTTAAAGTTAGAAAAGAGAAATTATCAAAAAGTTTGTGGAACACGGTGTGGGATGATGAAGCAGATAGCACATTATAGAGCTGCCCACCAGCCTGTTTCCATGGAAAACAATGCAAGTCACAAAGTACAACCCTTTATGGTTGATGCAGAACACGGATGGGAGCAGAGTGTCTCGTTTCCCTAAAGCCCGTAAGTCTGAGCTGCCTTCAGCCTGCAGTCATTTCCTGGTCACATAGGCATCCTTTACTGCCATATATCAACATTTGGACCTTAAGAAAAAAATAAAAACACTCAAACCTCAAACCACATTTAAATGCATGAGCAGCACACTAGGGTCTCATAGCATTTTCTGTTTCCTTGGCAACCTTATCTTTGCCTCCTGACATCTCAGCCACTGAAGATAATGTCTATACACTCCCAAGTCCCTGAAATCAACTGGCAGCTCAAGAGCACCAGTACAAGGTAGGATAATTAATCTACAAAAAAAAAAAATGTTCTAATTAATTTGCTCATTTCAACTTTAGTCTATAATGGATTTTAGAGAGCAGTCTTGGTACATTTGCCATTGAAATTCTAGTCATATTACCAAAATCTAATTTTGGCATCATATAATGTACTCTTTTTTCATCAGCTGAAAGGACAAAGGGAATCACAATTTAGACTCCAGTAAGCAGTACTACATACATTTACCTACCTTTTCTACCTTGCCTCCCTGAACAGTAGGGAGGCCATGGCAGAAACTCGACCTAATTCTAGTGGGCAAATATCAAATTGGAAAGTGACCCTCCAAGGACTGGGGCAATGCCTGGGCGTCTGAATACTACAAACCAAACATTCTAAAGAACCCCGTAGGTCATTCTAAAGGGCATGCAGAGACCTAAGGTATCCATTTTTATTCAGTAAATTTTAAATTTTTATACAGTTTATTAGTTAAACCATTTTTTCTAAGACTATATCTGCCTAAGTACATAGGACAAAGTTCCAACCATAGATTATTACAAACTTGGTATTGATTGAGTCTCAGGGCTCAAATGTGGAAAAGACAACCTGACCTTTCTGATCGGTGAGTCAAAACCACATTTTTCAGTGCAGAGAACAAAACAGGGAGGCAAATCATTTGCACAGAGACTGGCCTTGTCCTCTGATGGCCTCTAAAAGCATAAGTCTAGAAATGAACTTGAACTTGTCTTCCCCTACAGGAATCAAGGCGGTACTGATCTAGAAGAACATTACAATGAGCTTCCACTAAGGTGGCCTGGGCTTAAAGCACACCAGCTTATGAAGGTTAAGTCCAAATACACTCCACAAATCTCATTTTCTCAACTGAAGCTCAGCATGGCTTTCAATTTTAAAATTTTAAGTCCAAAACGTCTGACCTAAATTCTTTATTATCAGTTCCTAGAAGGCAAAAATGACCATACCTACCCAGTTATTTATTATTTAAATATTATAATCTCTCCATCAAAATAGTTGTTCATTCTGGCCATGATGACTCACACTGGCAATTCGAACTACTCAGGAGGTGAAGATCAGGAAAACAGCAGTCTGTGGTCAAACTGAGCAAAAAGGTTGAGAGCTTGAAGCAGGGTCAATAAAAAGCTGGCCAGAATGGCACATGCCTATTGTTCTAGGTTCACAGGAAATATAAATACGTGAATCACAGTCTAGGCAAGACTGGTCAAAAAGCAGGACTTTTTCATTATCTGAAAAATAGTGAAAGCAAAAAGGATTCAGTGTTGAACTGATTCTTTTAAGGGTAGCATGGTCAAGTTCTATTCCAAATTCTCCAGGAACTGCTGATGCAAATGAATTTCATTTGTTCTGGCCCTATTCTTCCCCTGGTCTCCACTGTAAATGTGTCTCCTGAAAGTATTTCATGGATATTGAAAAGTTTTAAAGGCAGTGCTGAGCCACATAGAACCCTCAGCTTATCTAGGCTCCTTCAGAAAACCAGGAATCAATTTTTATACCTGTTTCCTTTCATCCCAATGGTCTCATCGGCTTTATCTTTTAATTCAACAGTGGCTGCTGTCTCTTTCTGAGTCAATTAAATATGAAGCCTCTCATCACCTCGTGATGAAGGATGAATACACCCAACAGCTCATCAGCATAGTTATCAACAGGGATCATTTTTTTTAATCTCCAAAAATATTTTTTCACACCACAAAGAATAACAAGCCTGGGATTTCTCAAATGCCCTTTGGATGAGGCATCTCTTATACTTCTGCTGACTTTTACTTTAAGGCAGGCTCATTTGGAGTTTCATAACTTAGACCACCTCCAAGAAATCCAAGGGCAAGATTCATCTAAAGTCAAAATAATACGGAGACAAGAAGATGCAACAATTTGAATGTGAGAGAAATGAATTTCTATAATGCTTTACAAGACTAAGCACCTTACACTAAATGCTATCTAACACATAGCAGGCACCTTCTGTTCAGCCTCCTGCACAACCATGTTTATGACAGCCCCATTCACCACAGCCAAGGCATGGAATCAGTCCAGATGTCCCTGAGTAGACAAATGGGTCAAGAAAATATGGCATATATGCACAATGAATTGTACTTATCCATTGGAAAGAACGATAATGTACCATTCATAAAGACATGGAAAGATCTGCTGAAAAATTAGGGTAGGTCAAGACAGGCCCAGAGAGACAAAAAAAATGTATGTTTTCCCTTCTATGTAGAAGCTAGATTTAGCTTATAAACTTGTGAATAAATAGGCTGCGAGGTATGCAAGTGTTCTAAATGTATCAACTGAAATACTGTAAATTCAAGGTATTAGATCAGCTCTGGAGAACAGTCCTTCCTCTCCTTCTCTTCACCTGCCCAGAACTAGTAATCACCTGACTGTGAGTAAGCAAAGGACTTCAGGCTCCAAGGTCACTTCCTCATCTGCTGTGATCCCACGTCCTGCTTTTCCCTTTATAATCCAACACCACCCGAGTCCCCCTCTCTCTTCCTCTTTTTCTCTTTCTCCTTCCTCCCTGTCTCCACACGCCTCCATCTTGTGTGGGCCCACAGTGTGCTCTCCCCACAATAAACTCTTTTCTGCCTGAACCATATGGTGGGTTTCTTTTGTCCTTTCTGGCTAATCTTACACAAGGGAAAACTCAAATGGTGTAATTCCTTAAAAAGTCAAAACCAAAGTTCAGCAAAATAAAATACCAGGAAGTGGGTATTGGAAAAGGGTAGGGTGGAGTCAAAAGGAATGAGACAAATGAAGAGGAGAAGGTGGGGAGAATGTAGTCAAGAATCCAATGTATATCCTACAAAATTAAGAGGAGTGAGGGAAAGGGTGGATAGGAGACGGGTGGGTGAGAATGAGGAAAGGGATGAGTGACACTGGTCAAGATAAATTGTGTTCATAAATTGCTTTGCTAAATGACAACTTTTTTGTACAAGACAAAGATAATTTGGAAAAAAGGGTACCATCAATTTTTCATTAAACATGCTGTCTAACCTAATGGGTCACAGTGAATAAACTATTTTCTTCAAGTTTAAAAATATGTGCACTACTTCCTGGAGAGACATTACCTTGAAAGGCCTGGGGTCTCTGCACCAGAGCTGGCAGGAAGCTTCAGGATATCTCCCAGCAGCCCCCGTAGCTACCCACTCTTTACCTGAGGCATAGGAAACTGGAGGTGAAAGCCACTCTCACCTTCAGCAGCGACTGCTCCCAGCTGAGGAGGAGGGGACATTTTGATGGTGAACAGACGTGGAAGTGAGACTCCAAGGCTATTGGCCACCACGAAATAGCCATCACAGTATGGGTACAATACAATTTAAAATAAAAAACAAAATGAGAACCCATCCTATTTATCCAGTACCCCTGAAGGCCATGTCTGCATTCAGCAAGTACAGACTATACAAAACAGAGCTATCCTCAACAACAATATCGACCTCTTGAGAAGTTCCCAACCCAATGCATTACCTTTTCCAAAAAAAGAAAAAAAGAAAAGGGCCACTTTCCTACCATTTGACAGCAACCTGTCCTTTGTCCAGGGGTAATCAAACAACAGCTTGTGGGCCAAATCTGACCCAATGCCTGCTTCTATAATAAAGTTCAGTTGAAACACATCTAGCCCCAATCCCAACTAGTTACCTATTATCTATAGCCCTTTCCCCTTTTCTTCTTTCCCTCCTTCTTTCTCTCCTTCCTTCCTTTCCTCCCTCCCTCTTTCTACCTACAACAGTGTTGGGGCATTGCAACAGAAATGTTAGCGCTCTTGAAGTTTAAAATGTTTACTATGTGGCCTTTTACAGAGGCTTTCCCTAAATGGTACAAAGCATTTAAGTCTCTGGAGAGGTACTTGTAAGAAGAGGTACTTCTCATTATCAGCAGGAAATGGCCCCTCCAGAAGAAACGACTTGTGTGGAACAGTAGACAATGAAAATCAGGGGTTCTCAGACAGGATCTGTGTAACCCCCAACTCTCCTATCTGTTACATGACCCTGACCAGTCTGGGTACCTTTGCCCAGACAATTAAGAGAACTGATGTCCCTTCCACAAGCTGTCATGAGAAAAGACAAGATGGCATCCACTCGGAGCCTTTAGTGCTAAGGGACTGACCAGCAGTGACTGGAGCAAGAAGGCTTCGGCATGTGAGTCACTGCGCCTCAGTCACGAGGCACTACAGACCTGCAAGGCACACAGCGTCTGCAAGCTTGCAATGTCCTCCCCTTGCTGAGTCACAGAAACTGCAGGATCAGGACTTCAAGTGCTTGTGCTTGGGGCAAAAGGAACTGTTTCAGACTGGACTTTTAGTGTTGGGTATAAGCTTGTCCCCGGGATATGAAAAAGACCCAGGAGTTTGGCCATCCAGGAGCTGTCTCCAAAATAAACATGTTTTCTCTTATTACCAAAATGCAGCTGGAACAGGGTATCCCTAGACAATGTGTCAAGCCACCCACAGGCCAGGTGAAGTTCAAAGAACTTACATGTAAAAGGACTGAAACCATACTCCCCTGTTGTTTTGATGCTGTTATGACACCCATACATGCTGTGTATGACTCCAGTCCCAGCACACAGTAAAGACAAGGGCCAGATGGTCAGACTATGGTGCAGGGAGAAGACCTAACACAGCCAGATCCTGAGTGTGCTAGACCAGGGACAGCCTTGCCTCCATACGCCTCTCTCCTGTCTGCCCTTTCTTCTACGACACTGGCAAACCAAACCCACACACAGCCTGTCTTTGCTGCACACACCACTGAACACACACACACACACACACACACACACACACACACACACACATATACACACATATTAGTATTACATCCCCGTGTGAGGAAAACTGAGGCCAAGTATCTAAGTTTCCTGAGGTAAGTAGGGTAGGAATCAATTGCACATTTAGGGAAACTGAGGCTCTAAAAGAAGGAATAGCCTGACAATATGGAGTAGAGCTTCCTGACTTATTTCTAGTTCCTTATCTGTTTTCAAAGCCCAAGAAGTACTCAGTAGTCAATATGGGTAACTTGGTTACCAAGCACCTAAGTCTACACTCAAATTTCAACTCCTCTAGCTAGAAGTCATGAACACCTAGGACAGACGTTAGTTTCTCTGCATCCAAATTCATTTACTGAAGAAATGGAAATCACAGCCAGGCACCAGTGGCTCACACTTGTAACCCTAGCTACTCAGGAGGCTGCAATCTGAGGATCAGAGTTCAAAGCCAGTCTGAGCACAAAAGTTCAGGGACAATGCCCAGACTCAAGCCCTGGGCCCAGCATAAAGGGGAGGGGAGGGAAGGAGAGACGGTGTGGGGGTGGGGGGAGGAAGGGAAATCATAACCAACTTCAAAGGGTTGTCATGAAGCTTCAATGCACATTTCAAGTGCTCAGAACAGTACGTAGTATGAAGTAATTTTTAATTAAATATTGTCCTCTACTATTTGCTGAATCAAACCATTAAACCTACCACATCAATTCTTTAGACCATTTTTTGCCTTCTCATGCCCAAAGTCATTTCACAAACATAGATTACAGCCACTTTTAAAATTATGACCTGGGACAGGAAAGGCTACGTCCTTGGGATGTCAGTATTAAGGCCTCAGCCAGACACAAACAGCCCTTTCAAAAGGGCATCTGGCTTCAGCTGATAACATGACACAAAGCAAGCTGAGAGCTGGTCACATGTAAAGGTCTAAAAGGAGAACCGGAGCATAAGATGTCCATTGCAGTTTTTCTACTACACCCAGCACATCACATGACTGGTGCTTACCTGCTCTCCTTTCCTCAGTGACCAAATGCTGTCCAAATGGCCATATTTGACTATTATAATAATAAAAAAAAAGTAGCAAGGCATGGTGGCTCACGCCAGTAAATCTAACTACTCAGAAGGCTGAGATCTGAGGATCCTAGTTCAAAGCCAGGCGGGGCACTAAAGAACATGAGACTCTTATCTCCAATTAACCACCAGAAAACGGGAAATGGTGCTGTGGCTCAAGGAATAGGGCGGTAGCCTTGAGCTGAAGAGCTCAGGCACAATGCCCAGGCCCAGAATTCAAGTTCTACTACCACCACCAAAAAAATAAATAAATAAAGTAAAAAAATAAATCTAAACAAATTCCACTAGGCATGGATGGCTCACACCTGTAATCCTAGCTACTTAGGTGGTTGAGATCTGAGGATCGAGGTTCAAAGGCTGCTTAGACACAAAAGTCCCTGTGAGAGTCTTATCTCCAACCAACCACTTCAAAAACTAGAAGTAGAGCTGTGGCTCAAAAGTGGTAGAGTGCTAGTCTTGAGCAAAAAGTTCAGGGACAGTGCCCCGGGCCCTGAGTTCAAGCCTTATGACTACCATCACCACCAACGAAAACAAAAAAACCCTAGGTCTGGAGGCATAGTTCAGTAGTTAACAGCGCCTATTTAGCAAGCTTGAGGTTCTGAGCACAAACTCTGGGATCCTTCTCAAAACCAAATTCCCTAGATTCTGTCCTCTAAAGTTGTGCACAACTCAAGACTGCAAAAAGACCCTTCCCATACACAGAAACGAGCATGAAAGGCTTTGCAAGAGAAACCCAAATTCAGTTTTTCTGGGACAGGTTCTGCCTGCTGGGAGTCTCAGCTGACACCTAGCAGGAAAACACCCTGCTTCCTCAGAAAGAACTTGTGGGACAGGAAAATACATTGAGCCCAGGCCCCAGCTTTGGAGAAGGGGATCCAGTGGCCTCAGCTTCTGTCAGAGGCACCAGCCCTGCCCTGCTACAGAGAGAGTATTTGTGCTTCTCTTCCAAACTTAGGCTTCCTCAGCATGGTAGGGCATCCCTTCTGGTCAAAGAGCCCTCCCTTTGACATTTAATTTTCCTCAAAGGGCTTCTTCAAAACTGAGTTTCAAGATCCCCTCCTTTTCCTATCCCTGGCTTGTATTACCTGTTTCAAGCACTCCTTTAATGACCTTCTAAACCACCCTTTCAGAATCACAAACTAAAAATTAAGTAAGACCCAGAAATATGTGGATTCCAGCTTCATAGTTAGTTCAGGACATTAGCAATACCCAAATAAAAGCATCACACAAACTACATGTGCCATTAAAAAAAAAACTGCTAGTGGCCACATGTATGTAAAAAGAAACAGGTAAAAATAATTTTAGTAGTGTAATTCACTGAGCCCAATGTATACTCCACAGTGTCATCACCATAGAGAACCAACATAGAAATGATTAATACGACCTTTTAACTACTTCATTTATATTTCTCTTTGAGATTCAGTGTGTCAGAGGCTAAGGCAGGGAGACTGTGAGTTGGAAGCCAGTCAGAAGCCAGTCTGGGCTATCTAATGAGACTCTGTCTAAAAAAAAAAAAGAAGAAGAAATCCAAAGTGTCTTTTCCATTGGAAAATACATTTCAATTTGAACCAATAGTATTCTGGCAACAGCCACAATAGCCAATGGCTACAGATTGGGGGAAGGGGGTGAAAAACATGGCTGTTAGAATGCTCATGGCACCTTCAAACAATGCACAGGAAAGGTACAATTCCTTCCTGCAAAGGAAGGATGTTAGTTTATCAGTTAGCAAAAAAGCTATCACTGCTCAGAACCACAAAAAGTATGCAGAAGCCCTGCATTTCTCCATAAACTTGTCAGAACAGGAAGGAACTTGCAGGAGTTCAAGGATGAGGACATTGTTGGACCCAGCAAAAAGACCACAAAGGAGTAGCAAAGGGAGGGCTGAAATGTACCTGTTCAGTTGAAGGTCCTCCAAATATGAAGCATCAAACACATATTCACTCTTTCTCGTTCTCTCTGTCAGTCTCTTTGTGTCTGTGTCTCTGTCTCTCATAAACACACATACACACACACCCCAAATATCAATCGGTTTAGCACGCCTATCACCAATGCCCAATTTTAAATGAAGACTACCACAGAAAGCAGCACAACTTCATTTCCTCTGAATGAAGCTCCACATTTCTGAGACCTGGGGACTGGAGCAGTCTTACTACCTCTGCCTAAGGTGTCCCTCTCAAAGAAGAGGTAAAGAAAGTGAGGAATCTATTCCCAGCACTTTAAGTAGGAGTAAAGTACAAAATTATTAATATTGCTCTACTCTAGAGGCTTTGAAGATTCCTCCACCCCACCTTCCACCCCCAATGGACACACTTTAAAACAGTAGACCTGTGTAACTTTCAGAAATGGACAGTGGCATATAATCACAGCCAGCAAGAGCACTTCTCCAGTTTGGTTCCCTTGAGACTTTCAATAAACACTCACCAGAAGCACTGAAAAATTCTTCCCTTCTTGTGACAGGTCAGTGTTCCCTCTGTAACCTTATTCACACATGGTGCCCCGACTCACTTGGACCACCTGTACTGAGTTATCTGTCCAGTCCAGAGTAAATTTTCAACAGGAACTGGTTGATGCAAACCAAAAGCATATACATTCATCTCTGGCCCATACACATGAGGCTGGCTATGTCTGGAATGCACAGAAAGGAAGGGAATTGGAGAGGAGTATCAGATAGGAAAGCCCAGAACAAATTTCTGTGCCAAAAAGAGAATAAAATCCACAACAGCTCTCTCTGGGATGATGGCTGGGGACGGTACAGAAAATTATCAGCTCGAAAGTTGTCTCCCCAAATGCAATGTGCAGTTGAGTCCACCATCTTGAAACAAAGAGAGGACCAAAAACTTGTGGTGTGCTATTCTGTTCAAGTTTTTTGTTTTGTTTTGTTTTGTCAGTCATGGGGTTTGAACTCTAGGCCTGGGCGCTGTCCCTGAGCTCTTCAACTCAAGGCTAGCACTCTACCACTTGAGCCACAGCGTCACTTCAGTCTATTCTTCTTTTTTTGTCAATCCTGGGCCCTGAACTCAGGGCCTGAGCACTGTCCTTGGACTTTCTCAAGGCCAGAGCTCTGCCACTTGAGCCACAGCACCACTTCTGGCTTTTTTCTATGTATGTGGTACTGAGGAATCGAACCCGGGTCTTCATGCATGCTAGGCGAGCACTTTAACCACTAGGCCAAACTCCCAGCCCCCAGTCTGTTCATTTTTACCCATTACAGCTATACAGTATATAACCAAAGAAGAGGAAATACTGTATGTATTGTTTTATTTTTTTAATAGGGCTTCATAACATTTAGTTGCATAGTATCTTCCCCTTTCTCACATAATATTAAATACTCACATTATTTAATCCTGGAGCCCACTCCAGAGCTCCCTGAGATGGCTGCTTCTGAAAGTATCTTCCTACAGTCCTACATTTGGGTAGCGGTAGCATCACCAGCTACTGGAGAGAAAATTCCCCAAGCCTCAGCTCCACCCAGAGAGGACAGGCCTAAAGCATCCACAGAACAGTTGTTGATAAAATTCTGAGTATGGAAATCTTTGTCAAAAGAATTATTAACCTATTTTTATATATCCTTTTGTCTTACCTGGCTCATTTTTTAAAAACCACATCATTAGCAAAGAAAGAATTCACTGTTAGAACACACATAAAGAGAACAAGTGATCCCATCTCCTCTCTTCCAGCCTCTTCCAGAAAAGACTGTCCACAAATGAAAGGTACATTTAGAAATTCTACAGCAAAAAAAAAAAAAATTGTATTTCAAAGACCTAGAGAAATAATAAAATGAAATTTTAGAGAACTGGAAGAAAACCAAAGAGTTTCATAAAGTTTAACAGAAACATCAAATGGTTCATACTGAACCCTATGATGTAAAGAGTCTTATTTCAAGAAGACTGACTTAATTAACCCAGAATCATCTTGACTAGAGGGCGACACTGGCTAGGCCCCTCCCAGGTTTTACCTGCCTTACAAAGGGAGGAAATAATATAAATGATGATTCTTTGAAAACAAAAACATGACATAACTATACATAGCTAGCCAAGGTAGACAGCCCTTTGCAGTGTATTTACATTTCTCATTCACCCAATAAAGCATTTTCTGCTAACAAGCTACGGCTCTGGTACCTTTAACAATGTGCCACCAAGTCTGTACGTAACACAACACGGTACTGGGCACACTAGGTTTTTCAATGGCACACATGCTAATGATGAAATAATCATGGTTAAAGCTCAATGAAGAAACTTGGTCTTTGTCATAAAATTACTATCAGGTACAGAACTTCTCCTTGCTCACTTTGCACACCAGCCAAAGCAGCAGAGGGCAACATGCAAAATGAGGACCACAGGGAATCTGTGATAGCGGCAGTGGCCCCACAGCAGCTGGGAGGCCTACAGGAACAGCCTGAGGGGTCTTCCAGGTGCACAAACCAGGTCTGCTGACCCTCCAGGGGAAAGCTTTTGTTCTCAATGTCTCTGCAAATGGATTTCAAAGGCAACAGGTTACATGCTCATTCCAATGGCTTGGGTGCGATTTATACTCCAAGGGTGATGTGCTGGAGGCTTGATCCTTGAAATGACAATGCAAAGAATGGAGGGACCTTCAAGAGATGGTGTCTGGTGGGCAGGTTCTTAAGTCCCTGGGATTAGGGTAGCTTTCAGAGGACCCTGAGTTAGTGCTCATGACAAGCCAGGTATTAGTAAAGGCTCAATCTACCCAAATCACTCTAGTTTTCTGTCTGGTATGTGATCACTTGTTCTAGTATGTGCTCCTGCTGTTGCATAGCATCTGCCATAAGGTCCTCACCAGAACTGAGCTAAGTATGAATCACGAGAGCCACACGCTAAATAAATCTCTTTTTAAAGTAAAGTTACTGGAGCCAGGCACTGGTGACTCAAGCCTGTATTTCTAAATTCTAGCTACTCAGCAGCAGGCTGAGATGTGAGGGTCGAAGTCTTGAAGTCAACCTAGTTAGGAAAGTGTCTGACATTCTGAATTCCAATAAACCAGCGAAAAAATAAAAATAAAGAAAAGAAAAGAAAAACAACTGGAAGTAGAGCTGTAGCTCAAGTAACAGAGTACCAGCCTTGAGTAAATAAGCTAAGCTAAGGCCTAGACAGAACCCAGAACCTGAGTTCAAGGTGTAGTACTGGTACAAAAATAAAAATAATAAATCAAGCAATAAAATAAAGTTAGCCAGACTTACACATTTTGTTGTAGTAATGAAAAACAGATCAACACATCAACTCTGCTCTCATGGCCAACCAAAGAGAATGGAGTTACTGGGCGTTAGCCCTCCCCTCCTTGGGTTTAAGTAGACGGGTGAGATAACAGAAGGCCTGCACTTTGTTTGATATACTACAGCATATAAAGGGGGAGGCATGTGGGAAAATAATAGCAGACTTGGTAATGGTTAAATGGGAGTTTGTTGTGGCATCCTGTTCTCCTTTAGCGAGTATTTAGAACTTTCCATAATAATGTTAAAAAACAAAGCCACAAAAATGAGAACAGAAAGATATTTTTCCTCTGTCTCAGCACATGTGTTGTTAAAGACAGAGTCAGCAAGCAGCAAACAAATAAAGGCTCCAATTACTAAGTCGCAGATGGACTGGTTAGGACAGGAGTTACTTCCCTCTGCACAAGCAATAACAGAGGGTACAACACGAAGGTGAGGCAGCCACACTGTGCCTGCTGCAAGGCTGTCATGGACAAGGGCAGACACACACAATTTTTCCCTGACTCCACAGTGAAACTGGAGACATACAGAACCCTAGCTCTTCTATTCATCCACCTGGGAATGTCACTACTGAGCCATTTCAACTTGTCAATGGAGCCTCTCTCCAGTTGCGGTGGTATTTAGTCTCCTATGTTGAAATTCTAACTCCCAATGGGATGATATTCAGTGATGGAGCCCTTGAGAGGTAAGGAGGTCCTAAGCTTTGACCCCTAGTAAATGAATGAGACTAGTATCCTTACAAGAAAACAAGACAAACAAAAACCCCGAATCAAAAGGAAGAGAAAAGCAAACATCCACCAACAGGACAAAGGCCCCTACCAGAAATCAAACCACCCTAGTACCTAAGGCTTCCAGCTTCCAGAACTGTGAACTGAGAGCATCGTGAACTGAGATAGCAGCTTCTCGTTATTTCAAAGGAATGTGAATTATGTTGCTTGTATGTGACATTAATAATCCATCATGTGAACTCTGATAAGCAACTCCTTAATGAGAATTTAATTCTCCAGAAAAACCTGAGAGTCATGGGTGATCAGAAATAAAATGGATAATTTACAATGAAAATGACATTTTTCCCCTGTTCAAAATAGTCATCTAAAAAGTAATAGCTGAGCTAGGTGCGGTGGCTCATGCCTGTAATACTAGCTATTCAGGAGGCTGAGATATGAGGATCAAGGCTCAAGGCTAGCCCAGGCACCTGAACCAGGGACTGAGACTCTTGTCTCCAATTAACCTCTAGAAAACAGGAAGTGGGGCTTGGCTCAAGGGTAGGGTGGTAGCCTTGAGCTAAAGAGCTCAGGGACACCTCTCAGGCTCAGAAGACTCAGAGAGAGTGCCCAGGCCCAGAGTTCAAGCCCCATGATCCACCAAAAAAATAAAAAAGAAGTAATAGTTAGAGATACTATTTGCACAGTAATCTAAGAGCTCAGATTCTAGGTATTGAGAACAAGTTTATTAAGTTTTCTCCCAAAACTTTTCAACTATTTGTACCTCATGAATCACACACACACACACACACACACACACACACACACACACACACACACTATACAAATGCTAGGAATGAAAAATATTTAGATTGCAACATATGGATAGCCATTCCAGGCTTATTCCAGAAAAAGCTAAAGTCACATGAAGTTGCTAAGCTCATTTTTCAAGAGATTAAAGGCTAAGAATTACGATTTGGCTTCTGTTGGCGAATAGCTAACATATTTCAACTGTATTGGTCCTACTAAAGTCTGTAGAAATTCTTCAGAGGAAGTCTAGGTAAGATTCTTATAGCACTGAGGGAGACTATGAGATACGAGTCTTCATCCTCAATTCTCTCCTTCACTGCACACAGGTGGGGCTGTTCAACTTACCTGGGTAACATGAAGACGTTCATAAAAACAGGGGATATTTCTTTTTTTTAAATTTTTATTTTTTATTGTAATTAATAAAAGGGTTACATGATATTTGCCATATAGAAGGTGCATTAATTCACATACATTGATACCCTTTCACATGTCTTGGTACCCTTTACCCTTCCCCCCACCGCCCCCCCCACGTCTTGGTTTTTTTTTTCCCCCCTTCCCTATCAAATTTCAAATAACCAAACACAAATAAATTCAATATATCAGATAACAAAGTGAGGTACTGTAACAATATGAGATAACCAAGGGACAGCAAAGGAGATGAGAGATAACATAGTACATTAAGGACAACAATCATTCATTATATGGCTTTTGTTTCAGTATCCTGGAGGTCCTTTCAATTAGCTTCATACTATATGGCCTTATATATCAAGGTTTTGCTCTATTGCAGATCTCTGCTAGTAGAGCCCAAGGTTTCTACTGATTATGACAAATGAGGGAAACCACTGAGCCTAAGTTCCCTTGAGTCTGGCTTACTTCACTTAATATGATTTTTTTCTAAGCCTTTCCATTTCCTAACAAATGGGTGGATGTCGTTTTTTCTGACAGCAGCATAGAATTCCATTGTGTACAAATACTACAACTTGTTGATCCACTCATCAACTGAGGGACATCTGGGTTGGTTCCATATCTTTGCTATGGTGAATAGTGCTGCAATGAACATTGTTGTGCTAGTAGATTTAGTATGCCCTAGATTCTGGATGGTTGGGTAAATGCCAAGTAGTGGAATTGCTGGGTCATAGGGGAGCTCTATGTTTAGTCTTTTGAGGAACTGCCATACTGCTTTCCATAGTGGTTGAATGAGTTTGCACTCCCACCAACAGTGTAGTAGTGATCCCTCCTGGCCACATCCCCTCCAGCATCTGTTATTATTCATTTTCCTGATCCTGGCCATTCTAACTGGAGTGAGGTGGAATCTTAGAGTTGTTTTGATTTGCATTTCTTTTATGACCAGAGATGTTGAGCATTTCTTCATGTGTCTATAGGCCATTTTTGTTTCTTCTTCAGAGAAGACTCTCTTTAAGTCTTTGGCCCATTTTTTAATGGGATGGTTGTTACTTTGGAGATTAGTTTTGGAGTGATTCAATTTTTGGAGTAAAAACGGGATATTTCTAAGAGGAACAATGAAATCAATTTCGAGGAGGGAGAATTATATCGAACTAAAAAAGAGTTCAAGTAAAACAACTAAGCAGGAATAAAACATGCCTATATATATATATATATATATATATATATATTGTAAGAAATGATCCTTCTTCCTATCTCTTTCTCTCTTGCTGTTAAAACCAGAGCTTTTGATTCATTCCCCACGGAATATGAACAGCAAAAGCCAGAGTATCTGAGTTCATCTCTATTTGTACATATTCCAAGGTAGCACCTCTGAAAATGTGCCAGGAGGCCTGGTCATCTTAACCAGGGTCAGGGGGCGGGGGAATCTCATAGCCACAGCTGTTCCAGTAACATCCTCAGACTATAAGACAGTAGACACATGCACACTGCAGAAACAAACTTTGGCAGGTCCTTCTCTGGCTTTGCCTCAACTGTGGGAAATGAAAGACTACACAGTGGCCCAGGGTCAGCTTCCAGAGCAGCACTATCATCCAAGCCAGTTGGCACGGACTGGATCACAGAAACAAGGGCCAAGAGGGGGGATCTTATAGAACCAAACCTAAGTAAAAGAAAAAGGGAGGGGTCCAGCAAGCACTGGCAATGTATAACTAGAAGACATAACTGGTATTGAGAGGCTCTCCCTTTCTCTCTCTCTCCCTCCCTCCTTCCCTCTCCCCCCCCCACCCTTTCTCTGTCTCCCTCTAGAAGAAAGGAAGTTCTTGAGTTGTAGTCAACTCCCTTCCCACTTGTCCCCCATCCTGTGCCGAAACAAAACTCTGACATGGTAAAACAATCAACACAGCCACCATACTGGTCTTATCCTTCTACGCAGAGGAGGGTATAGTGTTCAGGTTTAAACTGAGGGCCTTGGGCTGGGAGTTTGGCCTAGTGGTTAAAGTGCTTGCCTAGCATGCACGAAGACCCAGGTTCGATTCCTCGGTACCACATACATAGAAAAAGCTGGAAGTGGTGCTGAGGCTCAAGTGGTAGAGCTCTAGCCTTGAGAAAGTCCAAGGACAGTGCTCAGGCCCTGAGCTCAAGCCCAGGACTGGCCAAAAAAAAAAATATATATATATATACACACACACACACACACACACACACACACACACACACACACACACACACACACACACACTGAGGGCCTTGTGCTTGCTAGGCAGATACTCTACCACTTAGTTCTTTTTGACTTCATGTGAGGTCTTGCATTTTTGCCTGGAGCTGGCCTCAGACTGTGATCCTCCTGCCTGTGCCTCTCACCTAGCCCGTGTGCAACACTGTTTCCACCTTGTTTGTTGAGATAGGTGAGATAGGGTCTTGCTACCATTTTGCCCAGGCTGATCTAGATTTGTGATCCCTGATCTCCTCCCTTCCCCATCTCTTGAGTAGCTGAGTCTATATACACAACTCACTATACCTAGTGGATCATACTTCTATGAAGCGTGTACTAAATGCACCTGCTGTGAATGGTTTGAGTCTGAATGTGGTAGTTTTGTTAGGTCAGTAGGGCTCCCACTTCTCCATCGTTCTCTTTCTCAAGCATCTCCTTCTCCATGGTAGGCTGGTTCTCATCTATATAAAGGGCTCTTAACCAGATTCCCAGAGCAGAAGGATGCCTGAAGGCACAGCTGCACACATTCCTACACACATGTGCACACGTGCAAGTCATTTTGATCCCTCTGAGCAGCATCCCTTCTGAGCCTGAAACCATTTTCAATTTTTTGACAAAAGTATTGAATAAACAGTAAAACCCGGGGTCAGCCTGAAAGCAAAGTGCTAGAGGGAAGTAGCAGGTCAATTCATTAGTGAGTTTATCAGTCAGAACCTTCATCCTTAGGGAAAGCGTTTCAGTAAGAACAACTCCCCAATAACATTTAGTCTTTCTAAAAATAAACTGTATTCTGTTTTTTCAAAATCTAACGATAATACTGAAAAATAAAAAGCCTGGGAAACCATAGCCCAGAAAACCCACTATCCAGAAACTATGCCAAAATTACCTCTGTCAGGTTATTTCCTTCCTGGATTTTTTTCCTCCTGAAAGCAGACAGATTGTTGCAAACAGTGCATGGCTATATAACCTAATTATTCTAGCATCTAGACAAAGACTATGCCTCATGATCCATGTTTTTGTTTTGTTTCCCACCCACCCCTCAAAAACAGAAGCTAGAACTGACTCTGGCTAACTGAAAAGGAGGAGCCCACACCTGGGATTATACACGTGACCACCACACTTGAAAACTGGATGGACCACAGGGGCAGGAAGGCAGGTGTGGGTGAGTGAAGGTAAGTGCAGTCACCACTGGAAGAGAAGCCTCCCCAAACCAGGAGAGGCAGAACTGTGATTGGCTCATCAAAATTCCTTAGGGATGCTATGGTCACAAGCCTTCCCTGCCTGTGCTCGGCATGCACTCCGAACCTGCTGTACTTTGCTGCGTGCAGCCGCTGACACCTCTGGCTCCACTGTTCACTCTTCACCATACCATCTGCAAGGATTGGGGCTGGCCTCATTCTCCCTCTTGTTCTTTGTGTCCAGAATAGTGGTGACCAAGAAATGTTTGTGCTGAATGGATGGGCTCCTTAGAACGGAAGAGCAGCCACTTCACCTTCTCTTACATTAAACACAAGCCATCTGCAGGCTCTGTGCTCGAGTGTGGAAATGGAAGGAAAGCTAAGCTTATAGCACCTCAGAGCCCTCACCTGGTGAGCTGTGTTCTGTTTGGTGTAATATCGGGTACTTCTCAGTGGTCCTCAGGAGCTTTTTAAAAACATTAAACCTCACAGTTTCTTGGCATCTAAAATGACCAGGGCCTCTTCCGGTACTCCAAGAATACCAACATCAGTGCTGCTCACTGCTGTAGTGGAGGGCTTGGTGCATAGTAGGCATTCAACAAACACTTGGGGTAAGGTACAACATGCCAATGGCATCAGGGGCACTATGTAGACAGGCATCAGTCTCTTGCCAGGAAGCTTTTCACCTAAAACCATGGTTCTCCATCCAGGGCAGCTACAACTGGTAGCACTATTTTGGGAGGTAGGGTCTAAATGGAGGAATAGAACCCTGGAGGTTCTGGAACTCTGGAAGTTACAGTAGTTCCCAGTGCCTACATCACTGTGCTTCCTGTTCACCATGAGGTGAACAGCTTCAGCCACAGGCTCCCACCAGGCGCCTCACTCAAGGCCCAAATTCATGAAGCCAGCTAACCATAGGTGGAGCATTCTTTAACGTGTAAGCCTCCACTAACTGTTCTTCTTCCTCAAATTGTATGTAACAAATATCTGGCCACAGTGACACCAAATGCAGCTCCAGACAAAAAAATGGAAAGTATTGTTGTCTTTATAAATGCTGGGGAAGAGAGGAAAACAACAGGTTAATGGGGTGTGTGTGTGTGTGTGTGTGTGTGTGTGTGTGTGTGTGTGTTAATGTGTGAACAGCTATATTTCCTCCTTACCTCAGCTTTCCCGAATCTGACAGCACTCTACACAGTATGTCAGACCTTCAGTGTCATCTGACTAAAGGACAGCAGCTGCCCTTTGGTTACTTGGAGGAACTGATGGGTCAGAATGGCTCATAGCAGCATCTCTGTTATTTGGCCATTAGGTAGTACCCTTCATTTCTACCTGTCTCATCTCACAGAGCCCAGGAGTCACTGTGAACAGACCCATCACCATGACTGGCAGGTGCAGCACAAGTGAGGACACCAGGAGAGGGCAACTGGCCTGGTAGGAAGAGATGCATACCTGCAGGGCCACCCTTTTTGGGTCCCTATGATGCCACCCATGGCTCCGCTGGGCTTTTCCCAGGAATGGTTTCATAACTTAGAACCGCAGGCCTAAATTCAACCTGTCATCATGGGGCAACCAAGTCACTCCTAATTAAAGTTGTCTGAGACACAGGCGTGGTCTCCTCCTTCCAGCCAGGCCTGTCTCTAGATAAACTCCTCCACCACAAGTGCCAGAGGCCTGATTCTCTGAGCAGCTTTTCACTGCCCTTTCATTTGGTGATACCCAGGCATTCTAGTCCGAACCCAACCATTAAGGTTATAAAATCTCTCTCTAATCGTTGGGAGGGTATAGATCAGAATTTAGGGGCATGGAAGATTAGAAGCTACACTAAAATTGAGCCCTTCATTTCTCCCTTAGGTTTTGAGAAGGCGTATGACCACTAGGTTGTACTGTGACCAAAACCATCCATACTCACAACACTGCCTGGTTCCATGGAATTAAAAGTAACAAGCCTCTTCATTTGCCAGGAGACCAGGAGTCTGAAATCTGCAACATCTGAAGTGAGAGCACTTTAAAAGCACTAGTTACTTCAAGCCCCTAGGCTTATTTCCTTCCACCATGTACTGAGTGACTGTCCTCTATTCTGTGCTCTGTGGACTCTATTTCCTAGAATCAATTCTGCAGTGGACCCTTTCTGCCCTACATGTCACCAGTTCAAAAGTCATGGCAGTGTGACTGGCAGGATTGCTTAGTGCCATATAAAAGCAAGGTGCAGTTATACTGGCAGCTCCTGAATTGAAACCATGTTTTTATTCTTCTCTCATCTTCTTGACACAGACACTACTCAGTGAACATAAACAGCTCACCTAAATGCAAATGCAAACAGAGTAATGTTGTGGGTAATCAGCATTTACAGGATTTGAGCATGTGTGTAATTAAGAAGCAGCATACCTGCCTATATCATACACATAAGACCTGTAGTGTCCAAGGCATGACTGCCTTTGGGATTCTTTTAAGAGATTTCTTGGCTTAATTCAATCATGTATTCCATGGTTAATTCTGCTCTGCTCCCTCATCCTACAATTTAGCCAATGCATACTGCTTTCTAGTTTTCCATTTTTACAGACCTCACTTCATAAAATTCTATACAAAATTCATTCATTCAGTCTGACTTCTGAGCTTCTGCTTATTTTGTCTCTAGCCCTCTCCTTCCGGGAATCCATAGTAATTTTCTGCTCTCTCTCCTCACTCTCCTTCTCCCTTTCATCCTCCCTCTCCTTTCTCCTCCCTTCCCTTTCCCTCTTTCTCCTCTTTTTTCCTGTTCAAGCATCCTTTAAGATTCTGACTTTGCCAGTCTGATCTGAGAAAGCCTAGCAATAAGAGGTAAAATCCCACTGTATCACTTATGACCTTGGTGATTTGGGACATATTACTTTGTGCCTCAATTAATCCAGTAAAGTATCAGAATCTATTGCACAGAGTTAGACACACGTGATGTGTTCGTTAGCATCTAACACAGTAAATGCTCATCAAACATCAATTATCGTTCTAATGCCACTGCATTATAACAATCTACTTATCTGCACACATACTTGATTGAACATGGGCACTGGATCTATTCTCTAGTGTATCCTCAGGGACAAAGCACTGTGGCTAAGACACAAGAGCTGAAGAAATAAATGCCAGGGAAATGAATGAATAAATGAATGTATAATTGTGTGTGTCACATATGGAAGGTATTATGCTTTGGAATTCAAGTGGTTAACACAGCCATGCAAACTATCAACTCTTAAATGCGAAAGCGATGTCCTAGCGATGTGCTACACAAGTAAAATAGAGGGAAAACGTACTTTGGGGAGGAAAGTACACAGGAGAAAAATACTGATTGAAGCAAAAAGATTAAAAAACAAACAAACCAAAGGGAGAAAAAACGTAAGAACCAAGTAAAAGGAGAGGTTTCTCAAAGTGCATGATCTTCTTGGGAATGGACTAGTCTATAAGGAATGTGTGTCATGGAAGTCATGGGGACTCATAACTGGGATCCACATTGAAAAACAGTGGAAAAATGGATGAAGACACACCTTTCCAGAGAGGAGTCCACAACTACCATGAGTCCCTCACTGGGGACTGGAAAGATGAAGGGCCCCTGTGACAGGGTGTCTAGCAGGGGTGGGGGGGAGGAGAACAAAAGGAAAAAAGTAAAGGGTCATCCATGCAGAACAAGCCCAGCTGGCAGAGAGATAAAATGCCAATTGGCAGAGTACATGCTTTCTTGTGCAGCAACAGAGGGTCGGGGAGGGATATCCAACAGCTGAGTGACTAGATTTGAACTGCAAGAAAGAAACCCATCAGGCAGTACAGAGGCTGAGGAAGAGGAGGAAAACCAGTAAGCGCTAATTAAGCTTCCCTCCAGGAAGCACCACAGGATGGGGGATGGCAAAATGAAGACGGCAATATGGGTAAAGGCCAGAAATCAATGTTTCCAATTAAGAAGCAAGAAAACTTCAAATGAACCCCAAACAGGTTATTGAGGCTTGCTAGTTCTGGAACAAAGCGGGAATTAAGATAATACGAAGCAGGCTGGGATAACCGTGAGGATGTTCCTATGATTATAGACAAGTTTAAAAAGAGGTTACTATTGTTCTACACCGGTTTAAAAAAAAACTTACGTGTTCATTATTAGCAAGACCACATAGCTACTATGTTCTAAGGTAAGGTTCAAAGTTTCCAAGACCTTCCTCTCCACTAGCAGATTCTAAAACCAAGATGGCAGCAGGACTGGAAAATGTCTGAGACACCACTAGGTCATGGCTGTCTATGCAGTCAGTGGATGAAAGCAAAGTGACGCGTTTATTTTGGTTTGGTTTTTTGGTTTTGTTTTTTTTTTAATTAACTTTTTCATCACAATGATTCTCCATCTTGTCAGACAGGCTTTAGTCTTGAACCTACAAATGTCCTTGTCACAATGATATTGTAGACTGTGGGTGTGTGCCAGATCTGCTCAATCCAAAAGCCAGAAAGCTAGGCCTCCACACCTCAGCTCACAACAATAGCAGGCACACACCCACATACACAACACATCTCCATTTTTGAACTGCCATTTCTTTTATTCCCCTTGTGGGTTTGCAAATGGATTCCTCATTTTGTGTACAAAGGGAGGGGCCAGCCCAAAACTTCCAAGCAGCCATTTTGTTTAGTCTGAATAGACCTCCAAGGTTAGCCTCACGCACATACATCCTAACACTCTTTACTAGCATGCCAGGCTTGATGATAAGCAAAGGAAAATCAGTAACTCGGAATGTGACCAGAAAACATGAGAAAAGTAATGGGGAAAAAATGTTGCAATGGCAATGTCAGTGCATCTGGCAAGCAGTCAGAACTTAATGCCATTCTGAAAAGAACCTCCATTTTGAACTACTTTTGCCAGATCTCACCCAACACAAACAAACCCCACAATGCTTTTCTACCAAGATTTCACTCACTTTGCTCCTGCAAAATGAAAGAAACACCCACTGGTACACATGGGCCTTATCCCACACATTTGTGCCCTCTCAATGATGAATGAACACAACAACCCTTCTGGGTTTAGACAGATATTTTATTTTATTGTATCTGGCTTTGAAACCCTTGTTGTCAAGTGTGTTTAAGGTCACTAGATTTCTTTTCGTTCTACTTGAAATGTTACCTCTCAGTAACAGCAGCAGCAAAATAAGATCCCCACTGCCTGCACACACCAAAAATGCAGACCTCCAGAGATCATGATTTCATGGTTCAATTAGAGGGGGTTTCACCCCCACAGCTTTGAGTTCTACTTTCTCTATAAATACTTATTCATTTTCTAATTAAACAAACAATTAGTAGAAAGCACAGCCTGAGAAAGTACGTAGGTGTCTTCCCTAAGCTACTCTGAGAAATTGTCACAAATGATACTAACCAAGGACAGAATAAAACACATTTGACTTAGTGCTTACACAAACTAAAATGATCATATAGCCTAGCATATATAACAAAACAGTTCTTAATGACAGACATTTTAAAAGGAAAAGCAGTTCATTTCAATATAAGGCCAGAGTTCTTGGGAAGTGGGGACAGCTTATTACAGAACACGGGCAATTCAGTTTTATTTATTATTTGTTCAGGATGCAATTCACTGCAAAAGAGTCTAGCCAGAAAGAAGTCAAAGACAATGCGCTAAATGTTTCTGGTTGTTTTTCACTAATGCTCATTGTCTTTGTATACACATACTCAGAGACAAAAGAAAAATGAGGACCTTTATAGGTCATGTGCTAACTCTCCTGGTTCCGTGTGATTACCATGTGATTAAACAAAGTTAACGTTTACTCTTTTGGGTTTAGATCTAATTTGGGGGGAAAAAAAGAGAAAGAAAGAGATTAGGGTAACGGTAAAGTCTTCCTACACTGTGTACAGGCAGATGGTACCAGCATCTTGTTGCTGTTCTGCTAATAGTATACAAATATCTCTTCACAAGGATGTGTCTACATGCACAGGCTATTTTTAAAGTCATTGATTTAAAATTTTAAGTGTGTTTATTCATTTATTCATTTATTGAATGAGTATTTATCAGTTACTGCAGAGATGGATATATATACAAAGGTCTGTCCTCCTAAGAGTTTTTTTTAAAAAATTTAAAAAAAAGAGAAAGCCAGTCCATGGATACACAACAGGTCTAGTCATAAGAAAACATATAGCTATTAAACAAAAACAAAAGTCATGAGCCTCTTTGCTTTTCCATCTTCATCACATCATGAAGCCATCCAGATTGTGGCTGAGACCTTCTGAAACACTTGTCTTTTTTGTTTTTTGTTTCAGAAACACCTCTGCATTCCTGTTTCATCGGAAGGTAGACAACTCTAACCAATCTTTCCACATTGCTCTTCATTCACATTGCTCCATCATGCCAAACTAGGCCCACTTGACAACTCTCTACCCAATTCAGGACTCAAAGCTCTCCAATGAACCCTCCTCCAGACCCAAATCCACATCTCACCTGACTATGACCTGGGCCAACTTCCCTTTCTCACTGCTTCTCACCAAGTTTTCCTCTAGGCCATCTCCTCACAGGCCATCATCAGCTTCAAGCTCCCACTGCAATGTTTCTCTTCTCTGAGTATCTCATCTCCTAGCCAAACTAAACCAGTATTTCAGGGTCAGAAATGTCTTGTTCTTTTCTCTCATTGGCCTTTTAGAATTCACAACATATACAGAAAAAGATTCACAGCAGTAGTGAACCAGTTGGAGATGCTCAAAATAGAAATTCAAGAATAGCTCTCCCAGGACAAACACCAGACATCATTTATATACCCACCATGCTGACCTGTATTTCTAAGTTGCCTTGTTAAATAAGCAATGTACGGCTGAGTGTCAGTGGCTCACACTTGTAACCCTACTGACTTGTGAGCTACTCAGGAGGCTCAGATCTCAGGATCACAGTTCAAAGTCCAACTGGGCAGGAAAATTCGTAAAATTCTAATTTTAATTCCAATTAACCACCCAAAAACTGTAAGTAGCACTGTGGCTCAAGTGGTACAGCATTAGCCTTGAGCAAGCTTTTGAACCTGGACTCAGCCCAGGCCCTGAATTCAAGCCTCATCAGTGGCATGTGTGCATACACAGAGCAACTAAGGAAAAGAAGACTGAAGAACACATTATGACCTACACTACACAGATAAGGCAACAGCAAGGCAAGCACATGGAGTAGCCTGGCCTTCCATTTACTGACAGGAGAAACAATCAAGCTAACTATACTTCTTTCCCTCTTTAAACTCCAAGAACTAAATCCTAGCACTTGGCTCTAAGCCAAGCAAGGAGGGTCACCCTAAGTTTGAGAGTGAAATTGTTGTGCATTCTTTACACTGGTGTTGGTGAGCTGTGTTTTCAGCTTATCGGAAATACATGAATGACAACACAGGAGAGACAAAAGAAAAGCCATATGAAGTGGAATAACAGACTGGAGAGGAGACCACACGCATTTACACGGTGAATATTGCTCTCCAAGGACGCCACTCTGAGGAACGATGCACAGCTGGTACAGTACACACATGAGCCAGATGTGGATCCAACAAGTTAAGGGAACCAGACACAAGGCTACAATCCCCAAATCCCTTGTGAAAGTCCCCAGGGGAATGAAGGAGGAGAGAGAGCTGCTCTCTGCCAGTGCTATTTTAAGCATGCTGACTTCATTCCTGTTAGCCTGAGGCAGCACAGATGGACTGCGTCCACTCACCCTACTACACAGGAAGGAGCCCTGGAGATGAAGCTGCACATTTCTCTTGCCTCATGATAGAACACCCTGAAGCTGGAGACCATGGTACACCAAGCAGAGGAAATCTCTCTCTGTGTGGCTCTTTCTTTGTCTGTCTGTCTCTCTCTGTCTTTCCTCTCTCTCCTGAACTCCTCCTTGTTTTTTTGTTTGTTTTTTGTTTTGTTTTTTTCTATGTTGAGCACTGAATTCAAGGCCTTGCACATGCTAAGCAAGCACTCCATCACTGAACAATTTCCCTGACTTCTGTTTCATTCTGCTTATAATGCCTAAAACATTCACAAATATGACTACATTTCATGAAACCATCTCCCAGGCCTGCCTGGAAAATGGCACCAGAAAAGCTGCTAATAGAGCCATTAAACATTTTGGGTCTGGTCAGTGACACTCAAATGTTATGGTCCTTCTTCCCTGCACCTAGGAAGGCTCTTCCTCCACAGATAGTGGAAGAAGGGAACAAGCCCAGTATTTCAAACTGGTGAGGTAGACTGAGGCTCCCAGACTACATCTAATAGGATGAGTCACCGCTGAGATACAGGGCTTCCCTGAACCTTTCCAAGAATTCAGCAAATCAGATGGTGGAAAGGAAAGACATAATATGATAGATTATATTTATTAAATGTCTTCCAAGTACTGCCAAGTCTTATTAAAACCTCCAACTGTCCTTTTAAGGCAAGCCCTCTTACCATTCTTAGTATTTCTATTTCAGAAGAGAGGGGGGAAAAAAAGCTCAGAGAGGTGGTACAATATTCAGGCTAAAATGGTAATCCTGTAAGATTCAGAATAAATGACCCTCTGCTTCAGGGTGGGTCTAGTCAAGGGCTTTTCTCTCCTCTAAGGGGAGGCCTGAAAACCTTTACAGAGAAGTCCTCTAGTCTATCCAACTGGCCATTTCCCCTGGCCAGCAAGCTCTGTAGCATGCATCAGCATTTCATTCTTCTTATGGCTGGGTGATATTCCAGTCTCCATGTATGATCATGTGTTCATCTATTTCACCAATGGTAGAAGGCTGGATTGGTTCTGCCATTGCTAGGAACAGTCATGTAGCAGCCCCCCCCCCTCTGCCCTGTGAGTGATACTTGAGATGTACTGCCTTCCTCATTAATTTATCATATTCTAATCCTCCTACCCACCTTTGTTATCAAGAAAATGGCAAAGAATTTCCAAGGCAGAGTCAGATACATAAAAAGCTTATGAAGAAAGGAACAAAAAGATGATCATCAATGATTTGACTTTAATTACTCATTACTGACAATGCCTATCAGGCTGTTCTCAAAAGTGGACATTACTTCCGACACGCATGGAAGATACCAAAAGCATAAAAGATTACATTCTTTTGAGAACAAAAGGCACTGTAGGAATGCAGAGAGAAAAAGGGTACAGAAAAGAATGAGAGCAAAATGCTTCTCCTCTGGCACTTCCCTACATGCCATCTAATCCGGTGACCTCAGAGAGTTTTCTGTACAGAGCCACTGTCATCAAGCCAGTATTTCTCTACCATCCAGAGACATGCACTCCAAAACCTCATGTGGGCAATTGTGAACACGTAGCCACTTGGCACACCTTCCTCTGAGGTTCTAAATGTCTGGCCAGATGGACAAACAATGGGCCCAGATTCAGATATCATCCATGTCATCACTAACATCATCATTGCTTGGTGTCCGAGAATAGTGTTTATCAAAACAAAAATAACCAACTCCTTCTTGGTGTGAAGCATCTTTAAGCTATAATGAAAAAGAAAAAATCTCAGTCTCCTCAAATTCTTTCTCCATTTAAGGTTTGGATTCAGTATAAAGTGAGTCTAATCACAATGGGCACATGGAAGGGGCAAAATACAACCTCTCCCCAAGAGCCCCAGTCTATGGGCATCAGCCAGCCACCGGCACCAAACATGCGCTGATTAAAAGAACCTGGCACGATGCAGTGTGTCAAGTCAAGTAGTCTTCAGTGTACATAATAAAATCAGTCAGATGAACATTCTCATACTGTGCTCCCTATGGGAGGAAAGGCAAAAAACAGACTTCTCAAAAATGCAAAGGGACTCAATGTGGAGTACAGACAGTGATCAAGAACAAGATTCCTCCTGTTGAACAATGCCAGAGCCTTCCTTCTCACAGCTGCCAGGATCATCCAGGGTTAATTTTGCTTCTTTTGTCTTCTCCAACCAAGACTCTCAATTCAGGAATATAGAAATCATGAAGGAAGAAAACAGGCTTTTTAAAAGATGGATCCATTTCCACATTTAAGCTTTACCAAAGGCAAGGAAAAGGCAAGCAAATACCATACTTCCAACCCTCCTTCCACTCCCTCCCGTCCTCCCAAGGTAGTTCACCATAAATGAAATCAGGAAGAATTACTCCAGAAAAGCCCCTGGTTCTACTAGCCTCAGTTCTGCCAGTATAGCACTAAACTAGACACACACACACACACACACACACACACACACACACACACACACCACCTAGAGCAGGCGGATGGTACTCATAAAGCTCTCTGGATGCATATTTAAAATTTAATTTTATGTATCTGTACTAATAACAAAATATTGTTGTCATTTTTGACCCCATCTACCTGAACATCCTTTCCAGCTCACGGTACAGCATCAGGCTCTTTGTGGCACACGAGCTACTTTTTTGCTAATTCCTTTGATCATGGTTTACATATTAATACATACTAATAATCATATTGGACTTTCAGTTTTAACACATAAAATGCCAGAAACAGAATGGTCCGTGGGGGTGAGGGTTCCCCAAAAACGCTTTTTACCACTGGATCAGATAACCCACATCGGTGACAGAGGGCAGGACAACCCCATCACAGGCTGTAGCACCCAACAGGGAGAGAGCCTCTGGTAGGTCAGGCAGGAACAAAGGCACATGGATTACACAGTCTCATCCCTTTCTGATGTCAAACTGCCAGGGGCCACTACCAGCCTACCCACTGCTGCCTCCACTCTCGGCTAAAACATCTGAAAAAGAAGCCCAGGGAAGCCGAACGGCAGGGGACAGTGTGTGAGACAAGGTACATCACACCAACTACTCCAAGGAAAATGGAAGGGGAATATGGGGAAAGAGGTCATCTATATGCCAAAACTAGGGCCGTCAGCTTCCAGCACCCAATTCTGGTTTACTCCTGGTACATAATATGCCTATCGCACTAACAGCATGGTACTCGTGTCTTTGAAAGAACATTTAGCCTCTGACCACCAATAGACTCTTGGAGAAGCCGCTCAGTATTCATTACATATGTCAGAGACCATAATGCGGCCACCAGGAAATGACTGTACAGATATAAGACCCTCACTTCCATATCACCATCGCTGCTGTGATTCTCATCCTGGTCACCATCCATCCAAGGCCACAGAGATGCTCCGTGGCCAGTTTGTGACAGGAAACCTGTCACAACCTAAGCAAGATGATAAGCCATTCAAGGCCACCTAGGCACAGAATGTCACAGCCCGGCATGGAGGACCCTCCAAGGTCCTGGTGGCAGAAGCTAAAAAGTGTACAAAGCTCAGCTTCCTCCTAAGTAGAAAGAGGGCTTCTGAAACTTTATACTATGAAATTCAGAATGACCTAGGGAGGCTGAAACATGGTCTTTTTTTAGGCTGTGAGGGGGCTTGAACTCAGGGCCCAGTCCCAGTACTTCAGCTTTTTTGCACAGGGCTATAGCTCCACTTCCAGCTTTCTAGTGATTAACTGGAGATAGAGTCTCATGGACTTCCTGCCTAGGCTGGCTTTGAACCACAACCCTGAGATCTCAGTTTCCTGAATGGCTAGGACAGGTATGGGTCACTAGTACTCATTCTTTATAAAAACATAAAGCAAATGGTGAATCCTAAAAATTTGCCTTTCATTCTCTGCAATAGTAATAGTAGAGAAATCCTGGCCAGGACCATGCATGGTAGCTGGTTGCATGGCTGGAGGGAGACACTATCACAGAGCAGCAAGTCACTGGTTCCCTCCATTCCCAGTTTTGTTTTGTGGTAAGTTTTCAGATGCTCATGTGAAAATGGACCTGTCCTAAATCTAGTTCATGAGAGGCCGAGCAGTAGAAGAGAGCTACTGTCAAGAAGAGATGGCCAAGACGCTGGGTGGGATAACAAGATGGCTGCCTGGCCCAGCAGCTAACCATAAGGCTAACTCAGGACTGACAGCAGGTCCTTTCACAGAGAAGGGGAACAAGGTGGGCTGAGAGGTGACTGAAGATGGACCTTTTCCTTCAGCAGCCACACATGAACATGAGCACATTAGACACAGCACTGAATACTGTCATGTGAAACAGCTTCTCAAGCACATCCTTAATTGAAAGGCTTTAAACATATTTCATTTGTCTTTTATTTACCCAACATCTCCACTCTTCCTTTCCCTGTCAAGAGCCCCTCAGACTATGTTGATTCTTCTCCTAATTTCTCTAAACTAATGAACTGACCATAGAGCAAACTGTCTGGCCCTATGTTAATGCATGTGATTTAAGCCTGATGTTTAACCTGCCATTACATATATTTAATATTCCCAAATCCTAAAGAATCCAAAATCTGAAACACTTGTGGTCCTAAGCATTTTGGGTACAGGATATTCAACATGTACATACATGTATGTACACACACACACACACACACACATACACACACACACACGCAAGTATGCACGCACACATATGCGTACTCACAATTCTTTGGGCTCTAAACTCAGAAAGAGAATTCCCAAGAGAACTGGCTCCTGGAATCCTGAATGGAAATGCAACCACATAGGTGGGATAAATCCAGACAAACAAATAAACATATCCTTTCCAACATGACAGAACCAACTGTCATATCTAGGTCACCTGCTCCAGCAGCAAAGCCCACAGGATTCAGGGCAGTGGAAATGTCAGAAACAATCTTGCTGAGATGGTCAGCTCATGGCTGAGCAGCACACTGAGGGCCCCGGCCATATACCATGCTGGGCACTATTGTAGGATCATGAGCCAGGATCATACACAGGGACGCTCAGGAAACAGTTGCATCTGACATTATCCATATCCCTATCACCAAAGCAAGCATGAACTCTGCTTTCCTTGAAAAAGAAAAGCATGACCTAGACCTTGAAGTTCTCAAATAAATACTAATCATCTGAACAAATAGAATTATAGATCAAGCACAGCAGAGCACTTTTACTTGGTCTGTAACCAGGCCGAAACTTGGAGACCATAAATGCATCCCAAGAATGGAAACTACCACAGTAAAGCAGAAACCTTTCATTATTTTTTTCCCTTCTAGATAGAAAAACTGGAAAGTATTTTGCATTCTCTTTATTGTCTTATTTTCTAGTATCTGGTGCCACAGCCATTATACACATCTCTAAAAAGGCTTTGTTGAGCATCAGAATGAGACAGCTGGGTTACTGGCATGAGGAAATGTTCAATCTTGTCATTTTGAAAAGGAATTCATATCCATAATTAATGACGCCTTTGTCCATGCCAGAAGGAAAATCTAAAGACTCAACTATGCTTAAGTAAATTCCACCCAAGCCAACTGCAATACGGCTTTATAAATTATAGAGCAGCGGAGAAGAACAAGATCTTGGAAGCTATAAGAATTTTTTTAAGGTTTAACAAGACAGCCATGTTTCCAGAAAGAGAGTGAATTAAAACATTAATTTCTAAAAGAATAGTAGATCTTCTTTTTCTCCATGAAAGAAACAACAATCAACAGCTTTAAGAAGAGTATAGATTTGACCACTACGTGCGTATGAAAGATTCCGTAACTCCTTGTTGCCAAAAGTATGAGTGTGTGTGTGTAATGTACACACTGATAGATAGATAGATAGATAGATAGATAGATAGAGATAGATAGATAGATAGATAGATAGATAGATAGATAGATAGATGATAGGCAGAGATATAGATAGACAGATAAATATATCATACTTACAATGTTATAAGTACTTATTACAAACTAAAATAATTATAAACAAAAGGATAATAGCTTTATCAGGGAATCAAAACTGTCAAAGTCATTAAGGGAAAACAAAGACCAAATTGAACCCACAGCAGTAGCAGACTCGAGACAGACAGGCTGAGCCGATGGGGAAGCTGGGGCCAAGGTGGCATCAGAAGTGAGAGGTGGGGGGAGTTTGGCCTAGTGGTTAAAGTGCTTGCTTAGCATGCAGGAAGACCCGGGTTCGATTCCTTGGTACCACATATATAGAAAAAAAGCCGGAAGTGGTGCTGAGTCTCAAGTGGTAGAGCTCTAGCCTTGAGAAAGTCCAAGGGCAGTGCTCAGGCCCTGAGCTCAAGCCCAGGACTGGCAAAAAAAAAAAAAATATGTATGGGGCTGGGAATTTGGCCTAGTGGTAGAGTGCTTGCCTAGCATGCATGAAGACCTGGGTTCGATTCCTCAGTACCATATACATAGAAAAAAGCCAGAAATGGTGCTGAGGCTCAAGTGGTAGAGTGCTAGCCTTGATAAAGTCCAAGGACAGTGCTCACGCCCTGAGCCCAAGCCCAGGACTGGCAAAAAAAAAAAAAAAAAAAGAAGTGAGAGGTGGGGTCTCCAAATCACTAAGTAGCCTGAAAAGCCTGTGGTCTGACAGTAAGCAGACAGTGACACCAGGAGTCACGTGACCTCTTTTGAGCTCCACTGTCATCACATAATGACCACCATGTGCCAAACTGTACTCACCACTGAAGTCATCCATAGACAAGGGCAGACAGAGTAGGCCCGGAACAACTTCCTCATCCTGGCTGGGTCAAGAGTCACTGTCCATGAGGGAAGCAGCTCCACCGCCAGGACCCCAGGCACACGCTTTACACTTCATCACTGGAGTTTTGAGGAGAGGCGTAGGAGAAAAATCCTGCCTATTATACCATGGAAAGTAAGGATCTACCAAAACAGGAGGTAGACATTCTAGTAGGATGTGAACTCCCCAGAGTTTCACATACAAATTATAGCGAGAATGGTAGTTCGTCAATCGAATAATGCATGACTATCGGATTTCTAAAATCACAGCTTAGCTATAAATAATTTAAAACCTTAAATGAGCCAACCTGTTCACAAGTGCCTTGAAAAAAGCATAGCCCCACTTCTGTTAAGCTGCCCAATCAAAACACCTGAGAGCAAGGTGGGTCTCAGCCATGGACCACTGACCAGTGGGCACTATCTGGAGCCCTCTCTGATTTACCTAACTGCAAGAATGCCAGGGCCAGGGATGCTGCTCGATGCCTAGCAAGTCACAGGCTATCTCACTGTAAGGAGGAATGATCTGGTCTGAAGATCAAAAAACACTTGCAGAGGTGAAGAAACTAGTCTAAGTTCTAAGCCCTAAGGCAGTGCTGAGTGACCATTAGTGTGGAAAAAATCATGGGGCTAAAGTGTTACTCAGACTCATACACCCTAAGCTTTATAGCCATGTGATTTTAACAAAGTCCCATCTTATCACCAAGCCATTTTCTTTTTTGCAATTTCTATCACCTTTTTTTCAACATCCTAGGCAGAGGATCCAAAGCCAAGGATGGTATATGGGGCCCATAACCTGTGACTGGCAAAGGTTCTGTTGCCTATTTCCAAAAAATACTCCCAGCGTTTGCTTGATACAAACACATTTGGAAAAACAAACACGCAGAACCAGCGGCATCCATCTAAACAAGATGAAGGCAATTTTACTCTCCTTCAGTACCATTAACAGGAGTCTGACATGTGCAGGGAGCCTGGGGCTCAGGGTTACTGCCATCTCCCACATGCACTTGCTCTAAACCCACCTGTAGCCAGAGTACTAGGAGGTTGGGGGGGTGGGAGTGGGGGGAGGGCATTTTCATGGCTCATTATTCCAATTCCGGACAAGCAATACATCTTGCACTTAGGTTTAAATCGCATTATCCAAATGAAGTGCCGCCTCTACACAGCACAGATGGCAGTCACGTGCTGAGATGGCAAATCAAGAGCTGGGATCTGGGCCTGAAATCCCAGGCTTTCAGGCTGCATCTCTGGGCAGTTCTGGGGGCAGGATGTCAGGAAGAAATGCAGGCTGTGTGTACAGGCAGAGCTGGAGTTCTTTTGTCTGCCATTAAGCCCTCTGACAAACCAGTGGGACCCAATCAGAGTCAGCAGGTCAAGACTCGCGTCAGCCTCAAAGGCCCATCATTGTCGGAGAGAAGCTCTCAGTGGCATGGAGAGAGGGATTTTCACTAGCTCCACAGTTCTTTTGTATTCGATCAGCTAGCTCTGGCCATCTTTGGAAAACTGTGTACCACCTCACTGCTGTCAATCTCATTTAAAGGATGCACGTTAAGGCTCTCCTTCTACCTTAAATGAGCCAGTATTCTTTATATATTGTTTGTAATCAATCAGCTTCTGCTCTTTTCTTCTTTAAAGGGAGGAATATGCAGCATTGTATTGAACAGTGAAATGGTGCTCAAATGTGGCTCTAAAGGAAAGTACCATCTAGTGGCTGGTTATTAGTTTCCATGGTAACCAGGGTCCCTGGGCCATGGCGCACACAGCAGGAGGTTCTGCAGATCACCACAGCAGCGCCTTTTACTAGAAAGAAGGCGTCCATGCAGAGGGTAAACATCTGGGAGTCAAATTGTGAGTGTGTGCGTGTGTGTGTATGCACGCACACGCACACGTACACACGCTTGGCAATACAAATAGAAGCTCGGTTATCCCTCTATTTATAAGCTTATGTCAACTATAACAAATGATGAAATGTAAGCAAAAAATAGTTCCTCTACCCTTAAATAAGCTAAAACAACACAAAAATCACTGCCATAAAAAAGGAAAAATGGAGAATGGAAATGGAAAGCTTCTTGGGCAAACCAGATGAACAAGGATCTCTTCTAAACAAATAAACAAAAAATGTTTCATAAATAATAAAGCAAGAGCACAGGATAGGGCCTTTTTGTTTTTACTGTCCTCAATGTCCCATTAATTTCCAGCTTGCACACTGTTAACCCAAGAGGGCAACACAGACACCTAGTTAGTGAGGCAGCTGTGAGGAAAAACCGGGAGACCAAAACCCAGGGCCAGAATTTCCCGCTTCTCCCATATTAGATGGCCCTGGGGCCATGGCTTACTACTGAGACTCAATTTGTCCAGTATAAGTGAAAAGAATGCACTAGATACTAGTTGTGCTACATAGGAAAAAGGGGGGAAAGCTGGGTATGGTAGATTTTAATGATACCTGTTAATGAGGCAGAGATTAGGAGGACAAGAGCTTGAGGCCAGCTTAAACAAAATGTTCTCAAGAACATATCTCAACCAACAAAAGCCAGGAGGCTTACACTTATGTAACATCAGCTATGTAGGAAGCATAAACAGAAGACTCATGGTCTACGCCAGCCTAAGTGTAAATATGAGTCCTTATTAGATACGTAAAGCAGTAAGAGGTAAAGGTGTGACTCAGTTGGTAGAGTGCTGCCTGACAAACACAAGACCCAGAGTTCAAACTCTAGAACTCACACCCTCACCCTCACATTCTCTCTCCTTCTCTCTCACTCTCCCACCCTTCCTCCCTCACCCCACATACATATACAGGTACATAACTTAAGGTTCATTCTCACTTTAAGCTAGTAAACACAGTGTATAAATACCAAATTTCTTTGGGGCAGGAGGACTCACTGCCAGATTCTAGGTGGCAAAGGCCTTCTGAATACTCTTTAATACCTGAATGACTTCCCACTAACCCTTTTTTTTCCCTATCCCAGAGGCCACATTTCCCATGTAAAATCAGAGTATTTTTTTTTACACTTACATTAGACTGAAATTTTAGCAGGGGTAGCAGACAGGAGGAATCTATTCATTTTGTCTGAGCAGAACCATCCTAGAAAAATGCTAGAATGACATCTTCAAGGGTCTTCAAGTTCACATTTACATTCCAAATAGTCATTTCTATCTGAGATAAGCAGATTTGGCTATATGATCTTGCACTAGAAAGCATTACAAAAAAAATCTTGTTTCCCTCTGTATGAACTAAAATAATTGGGTCTTTTCATAAAAGTTATTATTTTACCAAAAATGGTTTGTGTGGGTTGGGGATGGGAGAGAATGGGAAGGGCATTACCTAATACAGAAGACAAAGGTAAAGACCTTGGATGGTGGTAGTTGGGCACTGGTGGCTCACATCTCTAATTCTAGCTCTGAGGAGGCTGAGATCTTAAGGATCACAGTTCAAAGCTCACCTGAGCAAGGAAGTCCATGGGACTCTTACCTCCTTAACCACTGAAAGGTCAGAAGTAGAGCTATGGCTAAAGTGGCAGAATACCAGTCTTGTGTAAAATGCTCAGGACAGCATCCAGGCCCTGAGTTGAAGCCCCAGGACGCGCGCGCGCACACACACACACACACACACACACACACACACACACACAAAGTTGTATGGAAAAGGCTGGCTGGAGGAACAGCTGTGGAGATGGCAATGATCCCTAGTTATGAACAAAACACATGGAAGCCCTGGGAACTGAAGAGATGGAACTGCTGAACAACTGACTTTGTTATGTCAACTATCAACAACCTAATAACAAATAACCACACTGCACACACATCTACTTGGTCACCCAGAAAAATACACAACCCCCCCCAGTTCAACCCTTCCTCTTTCCTTTCTATGGGCTGCCCATAATTTACCAGCACTGACTATGTCTGCTGTGTTGAGACAGAGGACATCCCACATCCTAACCCCAAGCATCACCTGGACAAATACAAAGATACAAGGCAAAAGTACGAAACACCAGTGAACGGAGCATAAATAAAATGCTTTTCCCAGTGAAAGAATATGATGTGTTTGAGTGTGAAACTCTGCTACCTCCTGCCATTCCCGCCACAGGGACCATCCCACTTAGATATCCAATAATCACAGTGCTCAAGTGGGGTTCCAGTGAATTTCAGGAAAACACAGTTAAAAGGGAACTACTACCCAGACAGGAACACTGGCTAGCCACAACTAACAACCTGCCTGTGACAACGGTTGGTACCCAACCATCGACTAGTAATAATTAATAATTAGTAATAAATACTAGTAATAAGTAATAAATGCATTAATAATTAGTAGTAAATAAATACATTCTCAACCACCTCCTAACTCCATCAATCAAAACAAAAAAAATCTTAAGCCATTTGGTAAAACTCTATAACAGAAAAACACCAATAAACATATAGATTCCTTCATGATTTCTAGGCCATATTTGTAGAAGGATTTGTACAAATGTTAAAATTTACATGCCACTCTACTGTCTTTGACTCTACAAGTCTGAGTTTCATAGAAAGCACAAACCTCTCCACCAAAACAACAAAAAAAAAGTTAGCTCTGAAAACTTCCCATCCATGGGCCATGTTGGAAAAGCTGCGTTCTTCTTGGCAAAATGCGTAAAACAATGTACTGGAAGTGATGAATTCAAGCAGGTCCAGATATATCATGGTGGATATAAATCCCATGCATGGCATACCCAATTATGGACCCGACTGAGTTTTTCTGTTATCCTTTCTGTAGAAAAGGGTGAGTAGTTGGAAGGGGGCTTAACTTGAAGCTGTATTTGACATAATAATGGTCACAGCTTGCAACTCTATCTCCTAATTCATACACAGGCTACCAATAATTTACACAGGAGTTTACTTCATACTTTAAGATTGAAACCATGAATATTCAGCATAAAATACATATATGCTCACATTTATATTCACAAAGACACCTGAAGTGGGAAGGCTCACAGGGCTGAAGGAAGTCAAGGAGGTGACAGCCCACCTATTCCGAGTTTTGCGACCAGCACAGCCCACCGTAGATCAACTGTGCATGGAAACTGCTATCCTGGAACAGGGAACTTATCTTTGACTGTTCTATCCTTTGGTGTTTTTGTTTGTTTGTTTGTTGGCATTTTAGGCAAGACTCTGCTACATCTAAGTCCCGAGCTGTAATTACTTCCTCTAACAAGAACAAAAATTGCATTAAGAAGACTATTGCTCCAAAGTCCAATCTACAAAAGAATGTTTGTTTGACATAACCCAGGCTGGAGTCGTTCTTCATGCCTGTGTGTATGGCAAAGGACATTTGATGAGGAATACATATCTGCATGGATGCGGGCCTCTCACCCCTGCCCCATGAGGGCTCAACAGTAATGAATGACCTGCCAGCCGTCTTCAGAGCCCAAACACATGGATTCATTTCACTCATTTTCCTATTTCAGAGAAACTCTCTCTGACAACCACCCTCGAGTTTACAAAAAATAAATATAATCTAGAAGGAAGCAACAGGTGAATGGCTGACCTGGCTTAAAAGCTATGCCTTCGTCACAAAATTGTCTTCTCAAACATTTGTATTATAAAAAAGTCTCTCAGAACATGTTTACCTGATCTTTACCTTCCCATGAAATTTTAATTCCACAGGTACATGTGAGTCTGTTTACACATCATAGACAGGGTTGAACCTTATTATCCAGGCTTATCTAAATGGTCAGGACCAGAAGGATTTTGTACTGCTGACTTCTTTCAGGATTTTGGAATGTTTACATACAGATAATAAGATGTTTTAAGGGTGAAACACAAATCTAAACACTAAACTTATTTATGCCTCATATACACCTATCTGAGCATGATCTGAACATAATTTTATGTAACAATTTCAGTAATTATGTGTGTGAGACAAAGAGTTCCATGGAGTAGAATTTCCCACCAGTGATACACTGAAAAATTATTTCAGATTATGGGACATTTTGAATTTAGATTACAAATTAGGAATCTATGTTTATTTTTTAAATTTTGCTGTGTTGTAAGAGTGATGTACAAAAACATGAGAAGAGGTATCAATGTGTGAGTAATGCAACTACTATCTGGTGAATATAGTGAATCCCACTACACATTATTACAAAAATTTAAAAATTTTTTTTAAAAAAAGAGTGATGTACATTGAGGGAACAATTACATAAGCAAGGTAAAGGGTACATTTCTTGTCGAGTATTGTTACCCCTCCCTTGTTTTCTCCCACTTTCCCTCCATCCATGACTCTCCTTCCCCCCAAGTTGTAAAGTTCAGTGTCTTGTGAGTGTCTTGCTGCATTGGTTCATCCTCTGTCCTTTGTCTACCATTTTGCTGTTCCCCTTCCCATCCCCAGATGAGATAAACATACATACAAAACACAGGATACCAGAGTCAAAAGCAGTGACAACAGGGGATAAACCAAAGGGGGAAGGAAGAAAAAGAAAAAAGAAATAACTTCACATTGTACATTAAAAAAAACAACTGGGCACAGTAGCTCACGCCTGTAATCCTACTCAGGAAGCTGAGATCTGAGGATCACAGTTCAAAGCCAGCCCGGGCACTAAAGTCCGTGAGACTCTTATCTCCAATTAACCACTAGAAAACCTGAAGTGAGGCGTGGCTGAAGAACTCAGGGACAGCGCCCAAGCCCAGAGTTCAAATCCTACGAAGCCCTGGGTTTGATTCCTCAGTACCACATACACAGAAAAAGCCAGAAATGGTATTGTGGCTCAAGTGGTAGAGCACTGGCCTTGAGAAAGGCCTACCCCCTGAATTCAAGCCTTGGGACTGCCCCCCCCCAAAAAAAAAACTTAGTCTCAGACACACAGGCTACATTTTAAGTCACATGTGCCTAGTGGCTACTATACTAGCAAGGCACATGGAAGAAAATTCTAGTGCACAGAACAAGCCTGACTAACAGGGCAGACTCCCAACACACAAGTCTTGGTCTAAGATCAACAACTAAAAGAAAACACAGAAAAAAGAAGTGTGTGTGCAGGAGGGGGGGGGGTGGAATACAACCACTTTGTCTTTGCCCAGCACCTTTCCCATGTTGATCCACTGCTGTGAGAAATTTATTTTTAAAGCTTTGTTCTTATTCTCCACAATCACCTTCAATACAACAATAAGGCATTTAAAAACATAATTGCTACCAGCAGAGCTAACCATGTTTAAGGCTTTCTGAGCATAATTCATAGGAGTCAAAAGCAAGAGGTCAAGTTCAAAAGCCCAAAATGAACCTCCTTAAGTTTTCCCAGTCACCTTTAATCCAGCATTCCTACATTCATACCAAAAACTATTAAGAGATTACAGCTGCCAGCCCATCTGCATGTGAACAAATAGGAAGAGCTTCTTTTAATAAATTTTAGCAAATCAGTGATTGTTTCTTGCAACACTCCAGAAAAAAATCAAAGCTCAGGTTATAACAGGCTATAGGTAAAAAGAATCCCAGCAGTTGGGCACAGAAGTACATGTCTATAATCCTAGATATGTGGGAGGCAGATAAGTCTGAGACCAGTCTGTGCACTTAGTGAGACCTTATGTCAGAAATAATATACAAAATCTAAGGAACTGGGGGTTCACTATTAAAGAAAAAGAAAATGGAGAGGTATTTTATGCTAGTTTCCGATTTCTCATATTTCTCAATTTATCTAATAAAACACTAGAGTGAGTAAAAACCATTATAAAAATTAATATACCACCCTTGACTCTTGTGAACCAATCAGCTTAATTTTTTAAAGCAAAATTTCAATCAAGCCTGATTCTCACAAGTTCTCTCCTGTGAGACTAGTAAGGACAGTAAGTAAGAATAATGAAGTAGAACTGGTGGAAAAGAACACAAACACAGCTTCTGATCTATGGCCGCAGGTAGATGGAGTGTAATTCTACACCTTCCTTTAATCAAATAGTTGGATTTGACCACATTCTTTCAAGGTAATATTTCAAAAATATTCAGTTCAAAACCAGATCTACAAGAATGGTCTTTTTAATGATTTTTAATTATTTTTTTTTCATTTTAAGGCTAAAGAGCTTTGTAGGTAGAAATAGTAAGGCTCTAGTTACATGAAAGTATTCTAAACTAGAACAGCAAAGTCAGTTCAGAGGTTAAGGACTATTGAAATCCTAGTTAAAGAATCTGGTTAAAGTAAAACTCAGGGGTAAACAAGGTTAGTGTAGTTGGAGCTTGGAAAACACTTCCAGCACCCTCTGCCCTACTGAGGAATCTTCCCCTCCCTTCTCCACACCTGGCCAGACACAGGAAGCCACCTTTCACCCCTCTGCCCTTCCCATGAACTCAAGGAAGAGTAGAGCCCCTTCTGGCCACAATGAAATATGAAGACACACATTCCACCGCAGCCCTTAGGGAGGGGTCACTAAGACTCAAATTCTGAAATTCCAAATGGAAGCCAACCAAGATAACAATCCGAGTGGCTTCCTGCACAAGCACCCAGAGGAGGCTAACTTCCTTACTAGGGTTTACAGGGGCCCACGAGTGTGGAAGCTGCCATGTACATTCTCTCACCTGCTAAGACAGATATTTACATGTGGCAGAGAAGTGAGGAGTCTGGGCTTTTCAGAAAGAAAGACAAGGTCCCTACCTTGGGGTGGGGAAATGGTTTCAGCAGCAGCATATACCCCAGAACCCTAAAGAAGGACTCTGTGTACTTCCTGTGGGAAGACAAAGGTTTCATAGTCCAGAAGACTTTCAAACAGCTCTTGGAGAACAAACAGCAGATTCGCAGCATATAGAGAGGCACAGAGGTGGCCTGGAAAGGAGATTCTAAGCTTGGAGTGCACAAGAGCAAACTCCAGAGGTAGTGATCCTATGACTTTAGGAACAGTGAGCGGTTCTCTGTGGGTGGAGAAGTAGGCTGGGAGGAGAAGCCACTGCATAGGTGAATTGTGGTAAAAGGTGTCGTATGATAACCCAACAAATCTTGCCAGGGAACAAAATCTCCTAGGAAGCTTTTAAATATCCCCAGGTCCTATCAAATTACTCTGACTCCACAGGTATAAAGCAGGGCCTGGAAATCATATTAGAACAAACTGCTTGAGCAATAATGATATAAGACACCAGATCTGAGGAATGTGTGATTTACCAAGACGTACACTGAAAATATGTAACATATAATAACAACATGTGATACTTTTTAAAGACCCAAGCTTGCTTTACCAAACATGAGCCATGGAGATTTTCTTCAACTGCCCTGGTGATCCATGATCATAGATTAAAAAACAATATGACCCTCCATGGCCATCACAATTTCAACTTGCACCAGCCTGCCTCACACACCCACTCGGTATCTAAGAAGGGTCTTTTTCACAGTTGAAACCAACCCAAATGCCCATCTCCATTTCCTATTTTTTTAACCTCTCCCTCCATTTTTTCCTCTAATTAATGTTGCTTCCTTTGTCCTAAGAGCAAAACAATGAAGGAGTTGATACTGACATAGTAAATTGAAACCCTTTTGTACAACTACTTAAATAAAAATAAAATAAACAAAATAAAATGAAAATCAGAAGCTTCAAAGATAACATGGAAAAGGAAACTTACACTGCCCAACTTCCCATGTATTTAATAAATTCAACAAGACTAAAGCAACACTTAAAATAATACACTATTACAGCTACAAAAAAAAAAAAGAGAGAGAGTTCCTGGGATCTTACAGGTGAGAAATCAAAGCCCAGAGAGATGTATGATTTACCCAGCTGACATACCAACAACCAACCCAGACATCCTAACCTCCAATCTTGTCATTTTTCTAAGTTTTGCATGAATTGCTTCATTAATGCACCTGAGATCAAGCTTTAAACACACATAAGTTCATAGTAAGTCCAGGAATTCCTTATTTGAAAAAGCCTAACTTGTGGTTGTGGTGCTATTTCACTAGCTGTGTGACCCAGCCACTTTAGGTACACTTCCTAGGGCCCCATTTCATCACCTAAGTGGTCATAAAGTACCTACTCCAAAGCTGTGTGAGAACAAAAAGTCTCAACAGCAGCCCCCTTTATTCACAGATTCACTTTTCAATTATCGATGGTCAAGGTGGTCTGAAAATATAAAATGAGAAATCCAGAAACAAGTAATTCATTAAGCTTGAAATAATCTTTATTATAGTATATTATTACAATTGTTCTATTTTCTTTATTAGTTGTTGCTGATCTCTAAGTATGAGTTGAGCTTTATCATAGACAAGTATGTGTGTGTGTGTGTGTGTGCGCGCACACACACGCGTGTTGTGTGTGGAAATCTAGTATACATTAGGTTTCAAACATCCATGGCAGTCCTGGAATGTGGTTCCAGCAGATAAGGGGTGAAAACTCTATATACAAACCATGTAGAATACTTCTAAAGCTTGGGGATAGTAAAGATAATCTAGCCTGCGTGGGATCCATTTCCTTCCTTCTTAAAACTTGAAACCCATAGATGGTGCAGCATCATCTGAACATCCTGGGACGGCTTTTCAAAGTTATAAAGATAATTATATAATAGTACTCAGAGGCAGACAAAAGTGCTAATCTCACAGCCTTGTGCTCTTCAAAGACCCTTGATGACACAAGCGAGCAAGGCAGTGGCCAAGAAGGGCCAATGCTGAATTAGGTAGCATGCAATGCACTGGTCTCCAGTGAAACACAGGCAAGTAAGTCATGGACAGCTGAAGGCTCACATCCACATAGGGGGAAGCCGCTCCCCCACAGAGACCATGATGCTTTGCTTCTGAATGTGTCTTTATTTTTTAAGTAACACACAGAAAAGCATTTCAACCCCCAAATTGTGGGATTTTTCTGTAGAGCGAATGCTTACAAATTACTCTTTATGGCCAATAATCCAGAAAAGGGGATGTTCTTTTATAGTTATCCCAACTTATATATTGATTCTGGAATATAAAACCAACAAAATAAGAGGCTGTATCTAGTACTGATATACTCAAATCTCATTATAGTTTAATTACTCAGCAAAATATACACAAACAACTTACTTACACTTTTTTTGGAAACAAATGAACAAAAACCGAGTTCTAACATCTTTCAATATGCTGTGTAACAAAAGTACATTCCAACTAGATTGATTTATTCTTTCCAGTAGCTAAGTAAATATAGATATTATTATCCAAGTAAATTTTCTTAATAATTACTGCAAAAGATTTGCTAAAAAGGACAAAAATGTCTCAGAGCTGTTTCCTTTAGGAAACAATACAAAATGCTAATATTTTGGAAACCAGAGAAGTCTGAGCTTTTAATTCTGGATACTTGCCCAGAAAAGAAGTGCTTAGGAATAACTGCAGAAGAAGACAGAGAAACAGCCAGCAGGTGCATGGAAAAACACTCAGCATCACTAATCACTGAAGAGATGCACATCAAAACTACAAGGAGACAGCTATTACTGAAAAGACAAAAGATAAAGAGGCATGGCGAAGATGTGGAGTAAAGAACTTTCCAACATTGTTGGTGGGACTGAAAGTTTGTGTATCCAAATGGAAAAACAATGTGAAGATTCTTAAGAAAAAAAAAAGCAAAAATGGAATTATGACAGGATCCAATAATCCTTCTACCAGATCTACATCCAAAGTAAATGAAATCAGTAGGTTAAAGACATATTGTCCCCTCCTACAACCTATCAGTATCTATCAATGGATAAACTCTGGTATTTATTCACAATGGAATATTATTCAGCCATGTTTAAAAAAAATGAAGTATTGGTATCTGTGATAACATTCATGGAACTGGGTATCATTAGGTTAAATGAAGCAAGTCAGACACAGGTACCAAATGATCTCACTTGCATGTCAGATCTAAGAAATGTGATCTCACAGAAATGGAGACTAGAATGGTGAGTACGAGGCTGGACAGAACTAAGAGAAGGGAAAGACTTGAAAAGTTTGGTTAGCGGTTACTAAGGTCTATTTAGAGTTTCGGTGTGTTACTGAACAAAAAAGTGATACCTATCACCACAAAAAGCTTATTCTAGTTTCTTTTCCCACAAGAAATTGATATTTTTCCTATCCTTGGGCTATGAGAATTTCCAGACTGTCCAGTTTCCCACCAAGAATTACCCTGGAAGCAATATCTTCAGAAACTTTGAGTTTTTATCACAGGGAATGATATACAATCAGGGAAAACCTCTCTAGTCCATCCTTCAGAATCCATCCAAAAATAAAGAATAAAAGCCAAAAGCATGAATCCCACTGTCTCAAAAATGCAAGGCCACCCACATATCTAAGTCCTTTGCAATAGTGGAACTGCATTTCAGGAAAGAATTTTTAAAGAGATATATTCTAGGTCAGGAACCAGTGGCTCATCCTTGTAAGATTAGCTACTCAGGAGGCTGAGATCTGAGGATCACCGTTCAAAGCCAGCCAGGGCAGGAAAGTCTATGAGAGTCTTACCTCCAATGAACTGGAAATGGCACTGGGACTCAAGTGGTAAATTGCTAGCCTCGAACACAAAGAAGCTCATGGGAAGCTCCTAGGCCCTGAATTCAATTCCCAGGACTGGGCTTGGGGGAGAAAATGGGCCTTGTAGAAAGATACCAGTATACATGGCTTATAAGCCCAATTCCAGACACTGCTCAAGTAGAAGAAAAACAAAGCAGACCATTCATTAACAGTGATAAACACTGCCTTGCATGCTAGATTCTTCTCTGGGATTAGATTTTCTTTAAGTTTCTTTAACAAACACATAAGCTAAGTGTTAATTTCTGAAACAAAAAAATTTTTTCTAGTGATCTTGGCTAAGACCTGTACCTCTGACTAAGCAGTAGACGAGCAAACCACAGCTCGGATGCTTTCGTCTCATCTTCCTAGGGAATGTTTAGAAATACCATTGGCATCTTACACAGGAAGAAAAATGGCATCTCCCCTGGGGAAACATCCCCAATTCCCTAAGCTAATTGCTCACTTTTCTATACTCCCCTGGTGCTCTGTCCTACCGCTGTTACCATTTCACACATATTACTTCCACATTGACATTCTTTATTTACACATCGCATTCTCCCCACTCAGTTGCAAGCCCCCTCCAGGACAAGCAGAGTAATGTATTGATTTTTGTGGTCCCCTGACAATACTACAAAAGGAGTTAGCTAGAGTTTATTACATGGTAAGACATACCAGCCTCCATTGTAAATCTATTTGAATACTCAATTAATAAACACTAGAGTCAACTGCAACTGAAAACAATCCCCATTACTTGTTCCCAATATCCAAACTTTTCAATGACAATGAAGAGAACAAATATGAAGCTATGACCCAGAAAGACAAGGCAAGCAAATGAAAATTCAGAAGAGAGAGGCTGCTTTGGAAAAAGAGGGAAACCTCAGAAGAATCACCTACAATATTAGGGATGCTGTAATTCTAAAGATCGAGGCAAGTCTAGGCTACAGATCTTCTTATTCCTTTCACGTGTTATGAATATTCTTTGTTAGGGGGCTTCAGACATGGAAAATGCACAGTCTTTAGCTCAAGGGGTCTGCAGTCTGGTGTGGGAATCACACAGAAAGATATGACACAGGAGACCCTCTAAACACAAGGGTTGCTTGTTGATGGGAGCCTAGCAATAGGGCCATGGATCATCTCCAGTGCTTCCCGTTCCACAGGAAGACGGGAAGACAGCCTATGCCAGGGGAGAAAAACAAAGTGGAAGTCAAGGCAAAGCTCAAAGCTCTACCCTAGCAGGTCATTAAGGTGATCAGAACCACATGAGGCCCCAACAGGCAGGAACAGCAGCAGTTCCTTTTATTTGTCATTCATCTTCCCATGTACTTTCTTAGACAAGGAACTAGTCACAACTTCTAATATGTGGAACCCCACAGTTTAAAAAAAATGAAAAGAAAGAAAAGAAAACTATGAGTCAGCTAAGCTGTGATAACTTAAGCTGTATCTTCTTGTGAAGCCACCCGTGGGGACGAGCCCACATGCTGGGATTAGTTAGTGCTGGAAGGCAGCCCGCCATCTGCTTACCACGTGTGTTGGTGGCCATATCGGCCACTTTCTGAAAGGCATCCAAGAAGGCAGCTGCTGCTACTACTGTTGTCCTACAATGCAAACAGATAACAAAAGCATGAGGAACTTGTCACACTGGCAACCTCATTACAGCTCAAAGGCTAAAACCTCCATTGTGGAATGAATGCAGCCTTCCAGGAGACAAGATTCAGCTGCCTGGAGATAGCCACTGGCCTGTTGGCCCAGCCTTTTCCCAGTGCTTTATACTCCAAACACGTCCACCAGGAAAAATCTGCAAATGAGAAAAAGATAGATGCTCTACGGGGGAGAGGGGGCAAGAGGGAGAGGAACATCATTTAAAATGTCAGGCACTAGTGGTTCACTCCTATAACCCTAGCTATTCAGGAGGCTGAAATCTGAGGATTAAAGTTCAAAGCCAGCCTGAGCAGAAAAGTCCATGAGACTCTTCTCTCCACTGATCAGCAAAAAGCTGGAAGTGGAGGTGTAGTTCGAGTGACAAAGCACTAGCTTTGAGTAGAAAAAAAAAACAAAAACAAAAAAACAAGTGAAAGCCCTATGCTCAAACCCTCATATACAAAATAGACAAAAAATAATAATAATATATGTAATTTTTAACCAGTGAAATTAACTTCAGAGTAGGAAAATAAATATACATGTGTACATGTACACACACACAAACTGGGGGAGCGATTTTGGAGCTCAACAATTCATCACAGATCAAGAAAAATTGAGCAGAAAATCCAAGAAACCGTGACAAGCACAAGTCCCTATCAGAGCTGTGACCTGCTCCCAGCATGATCCAACCATCTGAAAGAAAGGCTCCAGGCAATGCACCATTTCTCTATAATTTCCAACCATGAGAAAGTAAGATTTGGTTCTTTCAATCCTAGGATTCCCTTTTACTTCACAATACGAATTCCTACAAACAGAAAATGGAAAGAAGTACTATCCTCAGGTTATGTTCTAGAAAAAACTTCTTTAAAATTCTTAGCAGTCTCTTGAGGGCTATCAGATGCCTTGGGCACTAAGTGGCCTGCAGCTTCCCAGTTATCACCCATGAAGTCAAGCAATGAAGTGCAGAGTGTACTCCAGGCCAATCCAACAGGCGCTCAAATAACCCTCAGACTTTAGAATGGATTGTAGAACTGATGCCAATCTTCAAGTATTTCATCTATGAATCTGGTCTCAACTAAGCACTCCTAAGAAAGCAGGCTGTTAAAGAATGAAAATAAAGACTAGAAAAAAATGGAGAGAAAGGAAAGAAATGGTCTTTAAACATAGCAACAGTGGCTATGAAATAAAAGGTTTGTGGAAGGCATTAGAAATTGTTCCTTAAGACCAACTTCAAATAAGGCCTCCTCTTTCCAGTAGAGGGGAAAACAATTATGCTCAAATTTAAAAAGAGAGAAAGAGTTCATATGCATGAGCACACATGTGTGTGCACACACGGACTTTGAATCTATTTTTTAAAGAGTTGGCATTAAATGCAAACCCTGGCAAAGTTAGCTTTATCAAACATCCTGGGATTTATAAATAGCTTATTCTGATTTATAATTAATATCTGACACAATGGCTAGATTTATTCTCATTCAGCTCAATGCCTCTCATCCAGATTTCATGAGCCATCTGTAGAGGTGCCTTGAATATTAGTCACTACAGTTCTACTGCAAATTAGAATGGTAGTCAATTTTGAGGAATGAAGCACTTTTAAATGACAGTTATACTGCACTTTCTGAGAAGAGACACAAGACGCCTCACCTTGGCCTTCTCTCTAGGGGGATAGAACAAGATCCAGAAACTTAGAGCAAAGGAATGATTCAACTTCAACACCAACACTTACGTGCAGTATTGGTGTATTGTTGTTATATTATTGTTGTAATATCACTTCTGCAGTATTAACTTTATCCTGCCTCTCATTAAAAACTTAGTCTCGAGTCATGTGCTAGGTGTTCTACAAAATAAAGGAATGGTCCCTTGCCCTCAGAATTTATGTTTTTTGGTTTAAAAAAACATTATATATACCTTATTCTAATGGAGATAAGGTTGTCTTAAGCTTTACTTCCTCATAGGTAAAGCAGGACTGATAACTGCGCAGAGATATGGTGGCTCATGCCTGTAATCTCAACTACTCAAGAGGCTGAGATTTGAGGATCACAGTTCAAAGCCAGCCTGAGCAGGAAAGGCATGGGACTCTTATCTCTAATTAACCACCCAAAAGCCATACATGGAGATGTGGTTCAAATAGTAGAATATCAGACTTTACCAAAAAAGCTAAGGGGCAGGGACCAGACACTGAGTTGAAATCCCACTAATAACATAAAAATATATGTAATATATAAACTTCTATGTGTCAAAACTTTCACACTGTCAAAATTTCTGCAGAAGGAAGCAAAGCAGGTAAGAGTGCAACTTTCCATCTAGGAATTAGGGGTCAGGACATATAGTTAATGAACTATAATGTCAATGAGAACCTACTTCATGCTTCTCTAGCTGTGACGTTTCCAAAATGAACTTCACAGTCTACGTGCTGGTCCATCCCATCCCATCCATGTCCAGTAGAATATATGCTTGTACTTACCTTAGCTGGGACTGCAGCTTTCCTGCCTTGTTTATAAAATCTTCCCAAACTGGGTAACTCCCCTACAAAAAGACAAAGACATCAGTAAGTGTCACTGCGATAGACATCTATGAGGACAGGAAAAGAATGCTCAATTCCAACTACTCATGGAACAATCTGTAGACGCTCTCTCCACGACACCTATGATATGCTGCCCAGACTCTTCTGCATTATTGGCTCAAGAATGGATTCAGAATGTGCTAGGTCCCTATAATCTTGCAAATAATACAGACACTATCTTTGTAGAATCTAAGATATACACTTGTGAATCAGTAGATGGCTGATCCAAATTTAGTATGTGGGGAACATTTAAGTATCTATCCTGAACTACCTGCTCATGCAACTTGACCTTGAACAGTCTCATCTTTGATCCACACAGTAGGGAGGAGGGAAGAAGAATGACCAAGACTGCTCCATGGCATAGGTGTCATGGTTCAATAATCACAATCTGATATCAGGGTTGGAAAGTTATCTAAATATAACTCCTCAGCTGTTGGTTTAACCCTCACATCTACACAAGAACAACATGACAACAGATGATTCCCCAGCCCACGTACCTTTTCCTGGTAGTACACACCAACCACCCTATCCTAAATGTTCACACAACTCTACTTCCCACCTTCCGAGGAGTCAGGACTGGTAATTTTGGTTCTGTTCGAAGACTATCCACAGGCCAATTCCACTTCCCAGGGAACCCTGCTGTACATTTCCTCCCCCCCACTGATCACCCGATATACCCCATCCACTCTCTCTCTCTCCTCTTCTGGGCATGGCATTCAGATACAAAGTCAAACATGCAAGTGCAATTCTGACCAGAGCACACATTTCCATGCATTCTGAGACAGAACAGCAATCCATCCAGATGAGGGAGACACAGAAGAAACCAGAAGAGCAAACATGATTGGCAATGTGGTGCTTGTTATTGAATCATTTGCACAGGGAACCACCACCAACACCTGGAAGTGACTGTACGAGAAGAGAATATCAATGTTAAGAACCAGGATGGGATAAGAGTAACATATGCATAACTCCTCTTGATTTTGTTTCAAGATAGAGAAGGAAAGACATGTGTTTAAATTAGAGTCTGGCCAAAACTACGTAGAACTGCCAAGAGCTCGTGATCCTATCCACTCAGCAGGGTGCAATCTGAGGATCCTAGTTCAAAGCCAGCCCCACAGTTAACCACTTAAAGACTAGAGTACAGCTGTGAGCTCACATGGCAGAACACTGACTTTGAAAGGGTTAAGAGATGGTGGATAGGCCCTCAGTTTGTCTCAGTAATCACACACACACACACACACACACACACACACACACACACACACACAAATTGTCTAGAACCACAACCAAGTTAAAATGCAATTTTACCTTCTAATGTTTTTTCATGAACTTTGTCTTACCCTTACAACACAATTTCTCAATTTTGGCACTACTCTGGACTGGGTAATTCCTTGTTGTGGTGTCTGTTGTATTAAACAATAACGGTATTTGGTAGGAGGGAGGGGTCCTATCCACCAGAGACCAGAAGCCCTTAACCACGAGGTATGACAACCCAATATGTTTAAACATTGTCAGATGCCTCTGAGGGAGCAAAACATCTCCAGTTAAGAACCAGCATCCTACAGGACATCTAAATAAATTCATTTCTTTTACTAAAGAAACCATTACCCATAGATTAGTGATTTGTTCAGTATTATTTATTCCTCAGTTCCCTTTTTTTCCCCTACTAAATGGAAGCAATAAAGTCTTGATTTTGAAAACAATCTGCACAGGAGGAACACCTTGTCTCTATGAAATTACCTATTGACATATTTCTCCAATTATTGAGTCTGTCTGAAAGCATACAAAAGAGACATCTAGAAAGCCTATCTTATCAACTACTATAATAGGTGATTTCTGGAAACTAAAAGCTGAACCCATGTAGTGCTGCATTCTTTGTATTTCACTCTGTAGCTAGCTAGGGTTGGTTTGATTTGTCTTTATAAAGCTCATGTATCATTCTAGTGAAAACAATAAAATCATTACATTAAAAATGTTTTAAGTTCAAATTAGAGATTCTGGCAACAACTGCAGCAGGAATTTCCAACCCACCAAAAGCCCGAGCGTTTGTTTCACATGTGCCATCAGCTCCCATCTATCCATTCAGCATTTGTGCATCTGGGATCTGTGGGGCCCGCATTCCTTCCTTACATAGCAATTTCACTCCCTTGAGATGCCAGGCTGTATCAAGGCAGGGATCCTGTCTGCCTGGCTCCTGGCAGAGGCACTGTGACAACTCTACTTGAGCCCCGTGTTTGGGTTTCTGCAACCCAAGAGCAGAAACAAATAACGAGAGGACTCAGGCCATCATCAGGATACCATTAAGGGTACCCAATTTTTCATTTGTTGATTTTTTTGTGCTAGTCTGGAGACTTAAACTTGGGGCCCGAAGTTCTGTTCCTGAGCTCTTTTTGCTTAAGGCTAGGAATCTACCAATTGAACCACAGCTCCGCTTCTGGCTTTTTGGTGGCTACTAGAGATGAGTCATTCCTGCCTGGACTGGCTTTGAACCATGATCCTCAGATCTCAGCTTCCTGAGCGGCTAGGATTATAAGTATGAGCAATCAACTTGACATGAATGTGCCTGCTGTTTTCTTATCAAGCTCAGAGATGAGCACCATTCCTGTATCTATATCTAGTTGACTAAAGGGTTAAGGGTGACATGAGAGACCCAAGTTCAACTAGCCATGCCCTCTTCCTGATCCACAAGATTTATGAAAAGACTTTGGAAAAGTCTGAGAATGCGTAGAACCTCTACACGCCTGCTTTTAGCCAGGGCAGTATAATCTTCTACCTAGTGGAGACTGATTTAAGAAATGGGCCCTTGTCATCCCCATTAAAGGAGCCCTAGAAAAACCCACTGACTTGATCTGTACGTATTCGAAAAAGGAAAGACAGGTTCATTGAGATGTACTGGATTTGGCCAGAGGCCTGAAGAAGAAGCACCAAGCCCAGAATTCTAATCACTGCCTTGCCAGGAATATGATAGGAAAGTTTTCCCATTAAAAAAAATGATAATAATCAAAACAATCTCATCACCCTTACCAATAATCACACTTATGAAACACTGACAGAAGTAAGAATTTGAGAGTCTGAACTTGTGGACTGAACCTTAGCTCTAGACAGACAAGAGATAAGTGACTGGGTAGGGCCAAGAGGGTAGAGAAGAGAACATGCTAATGAGGGAATCTGAAATGACTGCCAATGGTTATGGAAGATCTATCTTGGGTGATGACAATGTTCTAGTTTTGAGTGTTGTGACAGTTGCACAATTCTGTGAACACACTAAAAACAGTGGGATGTTCACTTGAAGAAGATAAGTTGTATGATAACAAAACTGAAATAGAAAGAAAGGGAGAGAGAGAGAAAGAAAGTTGGCCATACGTAAGGGGGCTTAGTGCAGTGTGGCTGGAAAGCAGAAGGCACAGAGTCAATGGATGGATCCAGAATCCACAGGCTCTGAGCCATTGCATTCAGAAAGTTTATTGGCTAAAAGCTCTCTAAGGCAACAATTCCATCCAGCCTGACTCTCTCACTCTTACTCCTGGATGCAGAACCAGGAGAGGTAGGAAGCAACTAGCTGTCACCCCAGCCAAGGGAAGGTCTGCCTGCCATCCTAAGCAAATGGTAGGGTGGAGTACTCAAATGACTGTGCCTGGGAATGGCGGCAGCTAAACCACTCAGAAGACTCGCTATCTTCCCCCATCTGGAGCCTCATTTCAGTCTTTACCAAATTGGCAACGAAAGGAGAGTCCCCCCCTCTCATCAAGGGGTACAGCACCCAGCTCTCCACCCACGAACACCCACTCATCCACAAGATGACTGCCAAGAGCAGACTTAATGCTATTTGACAATCTATTAAAGACTGTCATGTCAGGCCCACCTGTTTTAGTTAATCTATAATTTAATGGATTCTTTTAGAAGAAATCAACTTCTAAGAACTGAAGACAAAAAGCTCCTTGTTGAGAAATGAAAAAAAGAACGTGTAAATGTTATTAAAACGGAAAAGTAAGGTGATGGTGGGTTGTCCCATGTCTTTTTTTTTTTATTATTATTAAGTTTCTGTCAAGGCAAAAAAAAAAAGTTTCTATCACCTGAAAATAGCTTTACTATAACAATTCAAAGGCGTGAAAGATGTGAGACAGGAGGGAGGAAGTAACTTGGGGGGATTAACAAGCAACAAAAATCCTGGCTACTCAGGAGGCTGAGATCTAATGATCCATGTTCAATGTTCAAAGCCAGACCAGGGAAGAAAGGCCATGGGATTTTTTTCTCTAATTAAAAAGCAGGCTGGGAGTTTAGCCTAGTGGTAGAGTGTTTTCCTAGCATGCATGAAGACCCAGGTTCAATTCCTCGGTACCACATACATAGGGAAAAAAAAAAGCCAGAATTGGTGCTGGGGCTCAAGTGGTAGATCTCTAGTCTTGAGAAAGCCCAAGGACAGCACCCAGGCCCTGAGTTCAAGCTCCAGGACTTGCAAAAAAAAAAAAAAAAAAAAAGCAAGAAGTGAGCACCCTGCCTTGGTTAAAAAAGAAAGAGAAAGAGGGGGAGAGTGAGGGATGAGGGAGGGAGGGAAGGAAGGAAGGAGGGAGGGAGGGGCGGTAAGAAGGGAGCAAGTCCCAGTATCAGCATCTAAAAAAAGTTGGCAACAAACAAGATAAACCAAGGTGACCAAAGGAAGCCTTCAAGGTCAAGGTCCAGAGATGAACCACAAAGATGGACAGCAGAAAAACTGGGTGGCCTTGATTTATTCACCTGGCCAGGAATATGAAGTCCAAGCCAGCCGGGTGACAGGAGAACCTGGCTTCTGTGTTACATTCCTGGCAGCTGCCTCGTCCTCTGGGAAATAAGAATAATGAAGCAGTGTTCTTACTTTAAAAGAAAAAGAAAGCTTCCTGAATCTCTCCTACTCAAGAGTTTGGAGGGAGGACATCTAAACCAACCTTGCCTTCCCCACCCTCAGGAGGAGCTCTGGGGAGCAGTGAAGTTCCTCTTGGCTTCCTAGCTTCCTCTACTCATGAAGACAGCACCTATGCCATGCAGGACCGAGAGCAGGCATCAGCTATGTCAGCTTTAGGTGGCTTGGCTTGGCTTGGTTTTATATGAACGAAAGGCCTAGAATGGCATCCCACACACGGCGGCACAGGAGGATAAGCTGTGTGTAACTCATCGGCGTGGCTGTGAACAAAGCTCCATAAATAATGCAGCAAATCTCCCAGCCTGGCCCCACTGTGATGGGGGAACCTGCAGAGGGAATGCCATGCCACAGGGCCACCAGGGAAGAGAGGGGCCAAGGACCCTGGCTGGAGAAGGGGCATTGCAGGAGGATTCCCAGCAGAAGGGGCTGGGTTCAGCTGGGAATAAAATGACCAGCAGGTGAGAGGTTACATAAAGGGAGTTGGGTTTCAGCTCAAAGACCTTTGTCCTACCCAGTAGGAGCCAGACAGACACTGGCTGACCTATCTAGAGTTATGGCTGACAGAATCCAAGCTACAAAAGCTACATTGTCAAGCATCAGGAAGCATAAGCACTTTGTATAGTCTTCAGGCACCAAGTGTCTGTCTGTACCTGTATTTCTCAAACTCTAACTTCCAGGTCCAGTCCCTGGGGATTTTAGAGAAAACAGTCAATAGAAAGCTTAGGGGATACATGAGCGCTGTCACTTGTGGTTTGATGGTAAGTACTTTCCCCTCATCTTTGTGTTCTCAGTGGACACTGGAACTTCTCCTGGGCTGCCACCACCCCTGCCACCATAGCCCTCCTCAAGTTTGAGGAACCTTAGCAGGGTGAGCATAAGAAGAGGGGGCCCTCCCCTTCTTCTAGGTGCACCCCTTGATGGGCTCAGACCCCAGGGAGGTAGGTGCGAAGCAGAGAAGCTTGGGGAGACAGCCAGCCCCTTCCCACCCAAGCCAAACATCTTGAATGTCTGAATCCCTTGTTTCTCCAAGCCCAGGACAGGAATGGCTCTGCTTCCCAAAGAAGGAGGGCAGAAGGAGGGACAGGCTCATGAAGGCCTGTCACAGCTTTGTCTCTCCAAACCACTCTTCCCCACCCAGGCCTGCAGGATGAAGGGCTCCTAAGATCCTCAGATGAAAGGCACGTTAGGGTAAGCCTATCCATCATAAATACCAGGCCTGGGCTTTTCTCCTCTGATTGGAGCTTGCCTAATCCACTAATTATCCCTGTCCATCAAGTGGATGACAGCCTCAGGGATAATCAATGGTTACTTCCTTGCCCGCCCACCCTCACCCACTTGTCCAAGTGCACCAGCAATAAGTATGCCTATGCAAAGAATGACTGGACCACAAAGGGTGTTCCCCTCTCCACCGCTCTGCTCGCAGCCTGCCCCATTTGTAACTCTAAGACTCTAATTAAATCGGGGCATGAAGCTTTCTTCCAACCACATCGCTAGGTCTGATGCTCAGACTGTTTTCTGACATATGGATAGGCTTCCACTTAGAATAATAATAACAATAAAACTAAATAAGTAAGTCCACCCTATCTCCAAAGTCGTTCCAGCTTTTAAGTCGTGCTGCCAGTCAGCGTGATTTTGTCTATCATGAGCTACCCAATAGGGCAGCCCCCAGCCCCATGGAGCTATTGAAATGTAAATTAGGATGAAAGAAAATGGAATATTCTGTTCTTCAGCCTTGTGCAAGGGCTCAGTAGCCACGTGTTCACAGTACCGGACAGCAGATCGACACTGGATTAAGTCACAGAAGGTTCTACCGGACAACGCTGACTACCCGGCATATGGTGTCTCACAACTGCAACGAGGTCTCTGGGTCTATTTGTTTCTTCCTTTCTTGTTTTCTTAGACACAGGGTCTCATAATGTAGCCTAGGCTGTCCTGGAACTCAGGGATCCTCCTCCCTCAGCCTATTGAAAGCTGGGATCACAAGCACACAGCATCACACCAGATTCTGCATGGATTTTCTAATCTCTGTAGATATCTCTGTGCGGAGTGTGTGTGTGTGTGTGCGCACGTATGTGTGTTTAGGGTCCATATTTCTTTGGAAATGAGACTTTGTCTCCCCTTCCTTTTCTATTCCTCAAGTTCCTCTCTCCCACAATCCCCACCTGGATTTATTCTATTTGGTTATCTCTATCCTTTGGAATATTCCCCACCACCTAATAAAAAGAGGCCACATGGTAAATGGCTGCCTATCTACACTCTGGGCTTTCACATGGCCAAAGAGAACATACACAGTGAAATCTACAAGTCCAGCCTGACTTCATTTTCATCCACAGGACAACTTCGATCACATGGATGGCATGTGAGGCCAATGAAGGCTGTCAGGAAACCCAGAGCCGGACTGAACTAAGGGCTCGTAAGAAGGGCACACGAAAGCCTCCCCAGAAATGACGAATATCCACCTACTGACCTTTGTCCACTGAACCGGGTCCAGGGCTACTGTTGTGTTTGCTTATTCCTGTCTGCAAATATCAATGAGATAGTACAGCAAAAACAATCCATGGAGCCCACACACCCTGCCCACCACTGCCCTGTTCTGTTAGTTCATGCATGCACGCCCACTTCTCCCTCCTGGAAGTGACCTGACTGTCAAACTTACTTCAGCCTTTTAGAGACTAGTTCCTCCTGGGACTGACCTCTCAAGCATCCCAGACAGATGAACACTTGTGTCATACAGACTTGTAGGGGCATGGGCTGGAGGCTCTGCTTCCCTAATTGGATACCCTCGATTCACTGTAAACTCTGCCTAGGCGGGTGCAATGTCAAGCATCTGCCAAACCATTCAGGGCCAGCCTTGGCCACAGTGCGCTGTGGACACATGTGCTTAGCCATGGTCCATAAACAAGAGATTCCGGTATATGGCAAAGACAACCCAGACTGCCAGAAATGATGCTCGGTTGGCCAGTGAAGAGTCAAAGGGCACTGATGTCACCTAAAATAGTGATAAGTGTGTTGATTTCTATAGCCACTGCCTGTGTGTACATGTGTGTGCTCATGCGAGCAATGTGCACTTGGGCATGTTATTCCTCTGACTGACATGGAGCCTGAACCAGAGCCTAGAAGGACCAGTGTGAACTAGTGTTAAAAATGTGACTCAAACTGGGTGCTGGTGGCTCATGCCACTACTGAGGAGATGGAGATTTGAAGGTCACACACAGTTCAAAGCCAATTCAGGCAGGCAATAAAGTCCATGAGATTCTTATCTTCAATTTACTGCCAGAAAAGCCAGATGTAGAGTTGGGGCTCAAGTGATAGAGAGCTAGCCTTGGAGACAAAAGCTCAGGAACAATACCCAAGCTGCCCTTGAGTTTAAGCCTCAGGATTGGCAGCCCTCCCCACCACCCTCAAAAAAAAAAAAAAAAAAACTATCTGTAATCCTAGCTACTCAAGAGGCTGAGATCTGAGGATCATGGTTCAAAGTCAGCCTGGGCACTGAAGTCTGTGAGATTCTTATCTCCAACCAACTACCAGAAAACTGGAAGTGTCACTGTGGCTCAAGGGGTAGGGCAGTAGCCTTGAGCTGAAGAGCTTAGGGACAACACCCAGGCTCAGTGTTCAAGTCCTACAACCGTGGGGGGGGGGGGACATGACTCTGGAGTCAGTCTAGTCTGTTCATTCATCAGGTGGCTTTGAGCAAGTTATTTAACCTGCTGGTGCCACCCTGTCTTACTCTGTAAATGATGCTAATGGTTCTTCCTACCTCAAAGGATGGTTACAAGACTATGTGAAACAATAACCAGTGCTTAAATGGTAACTGGTGCTTAGACCGAAATATGGCTTCCATGAGTCACTGCACAAAGCCAGGCTTCCGGATGGAGACATTCAGTGAGTGTCTACTATGTACTGAGCAGAGGGGGGCAGTGAGGACCTAGAAGGCTGACATTCTGGGTCTAGGAGGGAAGCTGAAATGGAAAACACCAAGTCCTGGTTGGCTGCAACAGATTCCAAGAATAAAGTATTGGCACGGATTTGGTGCCAGCTTCCCAGGTATGCTGATACCTCTCCTGGCTGATGATAGATAAAACAGGAAATTTCCTAGCAAAGAAAGGAGGGAGGAAACTGTCTTTGCAAAGGAGAGTCATTGAGAGAAAAGAAGTAAACTAGCACATGTTGCAGGATCACAGCTGCATGCTAGTACATAGGTCATGGACTGAGATGGGAGATGAAAGACATATTGTCCTCCGTGGGTTGAGGAAGGTCTCAGTGGCTCAGGGACACTCTAACTTGCAAGGGAAACCATTTTTTTTAAAAACCTCTCCATTGGATCGCAAGTTTGGCCTAGTGGTAGAATGCTTGCCTAGCATGCACAAAAGACCGGGGTTTGATTCCTCAGTACCACATACGTAGAAAAAGCCGGAAGTAGTGCTGTGGCTCAAGTGGTAGAGTGCTAGCCTTGAGGAAAGCCCAAGGACAGTGCTCAGGCTCTGAGTTCAAGCCCCAGGATTTAGGGGGGGAGGCAGGGAACACCTCTCCATATAGTAAAGTTAAGAGACAGGAGACTGTGTGGAAGTTGGGCATCAGCAATTTCTCGGTGCTAATGTCTACATCTAGCTCTTTCCAAAGTAATCCCAGGATGAATGCTCACACACAGGAATGTCAGCTGAGACACATTCTTCCTAAGGCATTTGGCTCCAGGTTTCAAAAGCTCTGGAAGGTGCATTCTTTTAGACCTAGGGCAAATCCTTCTGGTTATTCCATCATTGTAAATGAATGTCTAGCTGTAAGGATATACTTACTGCGGTGTTGCTGATAATTACTATGCAACACTGGATCCAGCCTCAACACAGATGAGTCAGGAACCAGATTCTCTACCGTAGGGCCTTTGCACATACTCCTTCCATGCCTGGAATTTCCTCCCAATACTTATCATAAACTCACTCACTGATCCACTGAAAAACAGCCTCAATGTCCTGCAGTTTCCTCATTGCACAGAAGCTTCTTCATGAACAGAAGTCAGCTCGTCCCATCTGCCTCTCTCTCATCTATCACCACTATTCCACAAGACCAAGAAATGGGACCACTCTGTTCAGGGCTAAAATCCAGCACTTTCAACAGAGCCAGACACACAGTAGGTCCTCAAATGAATGAGTTCTGCACATTCAAGCCAATGCAGCCCTTCACTGCCACTGGGCCCTGCGAGGCTTGTTAGCTCACATGGCAACAGTCAAGGAAAGGAGACCCTCAGGTAAAAAGAAATCTCTCACCCAACACAGACCCTATAACCCTCTGTATCAAAGGTATAACTGCTTGTGAACAAGTACCATAACCCATTTTTGTAATCAGTGCTTATGGGTGACTTCGTTTTTACTTAATTGAAGTTTCTAGCTTTTCTTCCATTAACTTTATAGAACTTGCATAATCTTTGAGAACTAATCCCTCAAGAAATGGTCTCAAAACATTTGCAAATTTTTTTTCTTTAAGAAAAAAAAAAACTGCCTCCACAGTGACTTAATTAGAGTGCCCCTAATTAAGGCCAGCACAACATCAAAGAGGCCAGGTTCCCAGAGACCCAGGTTCCAGGGGACTTCAGGTCTCCTTGTGAATGCAAGAGGACACAATCTTTCCAGAGGCCTCTCAGGGCTTGGCTATGGGCTCCTGGCTCTGCTCCCCACTTCCAGCTTCCTATTGGGGTGTCTGAGGTAATTATTCAGGCCCAAGATCACATCCTGCTGTGGCTCTGGCTTTGAAGGTTCCGTAAACAGTCATTTCAAAACAAAGAGGGCCCATTAAACCCAACTCAAAGACTTCCTTAACCACTGCCCAGCTGCTAGGAGCAGAGCCTGGCTCAGAACTGAAAGCAAGGTCGCCTTGGGAACTAATCCCAGCCTTCCAGCCTCTGGCCCCTCTTTCTTGTTTTGCACTCAGTCACAGGGGGTGCAGAGCCTTTAAGGGGTTGACTGCTGACAGAGGGGACTCCTCCAGCAAAACACATTTGTGTCCCGCGTTTGGGGCAGAAGGGGGGGGTGACACACAACATCCCTTGCTTTCCCTACATACTTTTTGGCACTAAATTAGAGGCACAGACTCCGCAGAGGGTCAACTGCCAACAATTCCAGGTCAACTTCTGGGTCATCTACCACTTTAAACTGTATCAGACCCCTTGAAGCCTCCTGAAGAAACTCAGATGAACATGTTTTCTCACACGGAACCTAGCTTATTCTGACTCCTGAAAGTGTGGTTAGAACAATCACCAGCAGAGAGATGGAGAAAATATATCCATTATTAAGGTGAAAAGAGAACCCCAAAGTGGCATCGAAAAGAAAAGCAGTGTAGAGGGAACAACACTGAGCCGAGAATGTCACAGTGCCCAAGCTCAACTCCCACCTTCACCTCAGCTTTCCCATCTGTAAGTGGGTACGAGAACTGTCATTGTACAGTTATTTCCTCCCTGGCCTGTTGGGAGATTGCATCAGCCTTATCTGTCAGGCATTTAAGAGTAGTGTCTGAGCCCTGCACTGGCTGAAGCCTGTAATCCTACCTACTCAGGAGGCTGAGATCCGAGGTCTGCGGTTCAAAGCCAGCCCAGGCACAAAAGACTCTTATCTTCAATTAATCACCAGAAAACCAGAAATACTGTTGTAGCTCAAGGGGTAGGGTGCTAGCCTTGAGCTGAAAAGCTCAGCAACGGTGCCCAGACCCAGAGTTCAAGCCCCAAGACCAAAAAAAAAAAAAGAGTCGTGTCTGGTAGTATCAGGATTGTAAATGTGTACTGAATAACCTAAAACTTAGTTCTCAGTTGGATGTCACTTAGAAAAAAAGCCTTTCAGAACTCTACCCTCCTACCTCACATCAGAACCAGAGGTGTTCCCAGAATCCCCACAAAATCCTGTGCTAACCTCTGTCACAGTGGAGGCACAATTGTCTGCCTCTTGTAGAGGAAAGATGTCACAAGTGCATTTCACCCAGCAGAACCCAGCAGGCACATCCTCATTTTTGGTGAAAAATCTTCTACTTATACCTACTGTGTTGTCTCAAATTATCTGTATGTTGAGAGCCAAACAGTACTGCATTCTTGTCTCCAAATGAAGATGGTGTTCTTTGGGAAAACACCCAAGTGATGCTCTGGGCAGGTGCATGGCTAGGAATTACAGACTGCAGTCTTTGCCAAAAATGCTCTTAACTAGAAGGCTAATTTCAGAGGATTTTGGACTTCGGACTATTTACATAGACTTTACTAGCTGATCATTCATAATCAAAGAATTCAAAATCTGAAGGATTTTGTTTTGTTTCTTTGCCAGTCCTGGGGCTTGAACTCAGGGCCTGAACACTGTCTTTGAACTTTCTCAAGGCTAGCGTTCTACCACTAGAGCCACAGCACCACTTCTGGCTTTTTCTATGTATGTGGTACCAAGGAATCGAACCTGGGTCTTCATGTATGCAAGGCAAGCACTCTTACCACTAGGCCAAACTCCCATCCCTGAAGATTTTTTTTTAATTGTTCTAGCAGTAGTAATTTGGGGACTGTAGATTTTCAGATTAGGGATGATCAACTCATACTGGGGCAGCTTAACCAGACACAAGAGCATCTGTTTGATTCTTGTTTCACACTGAGCCCCTTACATATATTTACCCATTCAATCTTTTTTTTTAATGGTAGGATATCTTTTAATCTGATTATGGGCAAGAAGAAGGTGGCAGAGGAAGAGACAGCCTTCAGCTTTGTGGTTTAGAAACTCCCTTTGCTTTCTCTATAATCATAGAACTCTCCTGACCTTTACTGACACTAAAAAGAATTTCTGAACAACTTTAAAAGTATTGCCTTCTTATCCCCATTTTACATGGAAAGGAAATCAAGGTTCAGAAAAAGGAGAAACATGCCCAGTTAAATAGACAAGAAGGTGGCAGAGCCAGGCTTCAAGGCCCAAGGGCAACCACTTTTTAAGGTAAAATGTGATAAATATGAGCCAACTCAACAAAAAATATAAAAATGGGCCAAGCACTATAGCTAATGCCTAGTTCTCAAGGCAAACATTAGGAAGATCTTGGTTCCAAGGTTACTCTGCACAAAACATTTTCAAGGCCTCATCTCAACCAAAAGCTGGTGAGGTGGGGAAGAGACAGTAACTAGTACACGCCTGTCATCCCAGCTCCAAGGGAAATATAAATAAGAGTGTCCTGGTCCAAGCCTACGGACATAAATGGGACACCTTAAAACAAAGAGAAATAACAAAAGCTGAAAGGGCCAGAAATGTAAATCAAGTGGTAGAGTTCCTGCTTGCCAAGACCCTGAGTGCCACTAAAAAAAGAAGACTATCATAAGGATATCCCTTAAGTTAGAGGAGAATGAGGGAAGCTTCCCCATGCACTTGGATGGATGGAGAAGATTTCAATAGGCCACAATGGCAGAGAAGCACAGGAGAGTGAGAAGCAAGGTGTCTAAAGAAGCTGGAGTCCAGTTGGAAAGTACTGATCCACAGAGAAAACCACCATGGTTGGGGCAAGTCCCAGGGGCCCTAAACTATCAAGCTAAGGAAGAAGAGCAGCATGTGTTAGCTGGCAAAGTAGGAAAAGCTCAACTGATGCCAAGTCTGGGAAAGGACAGAGACCCAAATGAGAGCCACTTTTTCCCAGAAAACCCAAGGAGACATACAAATAGTCCTCACAAAGCAACCCCTCCCTCCCACCTAGTCTGGTTATCTCTAGAAGCCTTTTCCTTCCAGGAAGCAGTAAGATGAAGGCCCTGAGGACTCACAGCAGATCCTAGCCTTCTCTCCTTACAGACAGAGGACAGGAAGAGCCAACAGAAAACAAACTAGCCCACTTGGAAGGCAAACCAGTCCACTGGTCTAGATGAGGGTTGGCATGAACTCAGTGACAAAACAAGAAGAGTTTTCTATCCGTGTCACCGTAGTCTCTACATATAGCTCTGCAGAGAGCACGACGGCATTTGCCTTACGTGGAAAAGCTCATTGCCATATGGATCTTCAGGGTCCAGAATATTCCATTCACACACTGGTAGGACAGAGTGATCACAGCAGCTAAGATCACAGCCCATGTGTACCAGGCACCTTGCGAACACTTCACAAGCTATCTCTCCTTTCAGAACCTACATTTGGACCTTAGATTAGATTCACTGGACCCATTTTACAGAAGAACCCCTGAGGCTCTGAGAAACTGAATTACTTGGTCATTAATTCACTTTAGTTCCCTTTACTCCAGGTCAAGTGTAACTCCTGAATACCTGGCTTTCAAAAGCGCTTTAATTCAGACAGGAGAGATTAAGAACATACTGAAGGCTGAAACATGCTAGAGCACTTTTTTTTTCTGCCAGTCTTGGAGTTTGAACTCAGGGCCTGGGCACTGTCCTTGGGCTTTCTCGAGGCTAGCGCTATACCACTAAAGTCACAGCACCACTTCTGGCTTTTTCTGTGTATATGGTACCGAGGAATTGAACCCAGGGCTTCAGGCATGCTAGGCAAGCACTCTACCACTAGTCCACACTCCTGGCCCAGCTAGAGCACTTCTAAAATCCAAATGTCCAGATGCACTGCACTATGCTAACTCAAGCACAATCCCAGGGGAGCCAGTTCCTCAGTGTCTTTAGGAACTACTGAGGACTTCCCTGTAACCATACAACCTACCTACCTACCTGGATGTCCTCCTCTCACCAGACCCACTCCTCCAGTCCCAGAGAGCACTGTTGAGCAACAAGTGGCAGAAGAGTCCCCAGACTATACCTGCCACCTACCTCCAGCACACAGGAGCTGTCAGCACGGAGCAAGCCAGGACTTTCACAGCTGTCCAATTCTTTGAGGGAATGAAAGTAAATAAAAAGACATACAGCTCAAAAGGCACTCAGTATCTTTTTTTTTTTTCCACTCTCTTAAACAAGACAGGAAAAAAAGAAAGATCACTTAGAAACCAGGGCAACACCATCTATGGATTTTTGGCAAGCCCATCAACTTTTCCAAACACAGATCTGGATTTTCAAGGGCTCTGCAAATTCGGCCCCAATTAGAGTGCTACAGGAATATGATGAAACACAGAAAGCTCTTTCAGGGAGGCCCCAGAGCTGGGCACACATTGAGTTCAAGGTAAAGAGCTCTCAGAGGAATCCTGTGAACACTACGTGAATTTAATTCCTGCCTTTGGGAACTGGTGTAAGATGTTGGTGTAGAAGCTCAGCCTCTCAGATCATGGACACGAGGCTTCTGCTCAGTCTCTGAGGAGACCCTAAGGGCTTCGTAGGCAGAAAGAATGGGGGCTGAGGGTGGCAGGCTAGTTCCTAACCCCTAGATTTCTGTGCTCTCTGCACACCAGGGCAACAAGAGGAAAGAGATGTGACAAGTCTGAAGGAGAAGACTGGAAAGGGAAAAATGGAAGGAAGTCACCCCATGTCAATAGATCTTCAAAAAATTGTACAGGTGACAGCCGATCGGAACAACCCAAGCCACAGGAATCCTTAGAGTGCATCAGGTCAAGCCTTTTCCTGGCTGTGCCAGCTCTTGGAGACAGAGGAAGAGGCTGATTTTCACATTCTTCCCCTGAACTCAGGCAGGTGAAATGCTGTCTTTCCAGAAGCACATCCACACCCTTCAAAATCTGAGGCTACAGAGCTTCAGCTCTAGGGCCAAAGAGGCCAAGGTCTGAGGGTCTGAATGTCAGTTTCACCTCACCATGGCCCTAGACAAGTTACTGAACCTTCCCCACATCTCAGTTTTCCTTACCTGTGAAGTGGGGTGGGTAAAATCAAGTACGTCAAGCACTTTGCACACTCCTTGGTACACACTAGGTCCCCACCAAGTCCCTTCAAACCTGTTGTTACGTATGTACCGAACAATAAACATCTATCTGCCAACCTATGCCAAGCACACCAGGGTAATTCAAACCACAGGACCCTCACAACTGCACGGGGGTAGAACACAGCCACCTCAACCAAACCAGGGAGAAGCAGAGGTGAATGGCCCCCACACCTAGGCCCCCTGGAGGCTCAGATCAAGAAGACTCAGTAGGAGAGATGCAGCAGTGGAGATGGCACTTGGGTTGTTTTTGTTTCATTGTGTCCTGATTTTGTGGCACCCATTCAGATGAACTTCACAGTCAGCATCTAATGTATAGGAGAACTTTGGCATCAGACTTCCTTAATGCTCAGCCAATTGATTTACTTGCTTCTCTTTCCTGTGTGCTATATAATTTTAGACCCTACCTATCAACATTAAGATCCACAAATCTGAGTTAAGACATTGGCCAGATCTGTATGAGGGGCCCCAAATATGTCTTATCTGAGCAGCAACATCTAAATCTGTCCTTTGGCTTTGGTCTGGTTATAGGAGAGGTGTTGCTTTGTTTTTGTAGAGCTGTGGGTTTAGGAGAGGAGAGGAGAAGGTCCTGAGGCAATTCCAAGAAGTAAAGGGGAAGTCACATGATCTCATTTTTCTATACCCAATCTGAATATCTAAATGGTCTCACTGCAGGTATCTTGCCAGCTCCCATTTTCCTTTAAGAAGATGGAGAAAGGGGGGGGGGGGAAGCCTAGATACAAATGACAGAAGAAGCATCTAGTGGATCAATAGTTTCAACCTTTTTAACCCTCTAAGCATTTTAATGACCTCCAATGAGATAGACAAATTGACAGCTATCATTTGAGCTTTCTCCTTTTCCCTATCACCAACAGGCAAAAGAAGCAGGTCGAAGGACAAGTGGTAAGCTGAGAAGGAATAGCTTGCCTGGGATATACTTATTCTAAAAATAATTGCTGCTTATGTGAAACGCAAATGTAGTTTGAAATGCTGTCATTTTTACTCGCTGAATCCATAGAATTTAGTGCTTGCAACAGAGCTGATAGTCAATGCTGCAGACATTAGAGTACACATTACTGTAGAAAGAAGGTAGTGTCTGCTAAACGAGGCCATGTCAAATTCAGCCTCCCTTTCATGCAAGCTGTGAAGTACGAACAAGCTCCTCCTTCTATTTGGAACATTATGAACTATGGAATTCAGGACAGAAAAAGATTTAGGCCATCAAGCAACAAGTTCGAAATGACCTATTAAACAGGATGTGGATGGGATTCCCCTACCAAAACACTCAAGATCAAAAGCAACTATTTTCCAAACCAGGACAAAATCTGTTCCTAAAAACTGAAGGAAAGAAAAAACAAAACAAAAACAAACAAAAAAAGACGACATAAACCAGTCTCTAACCCTCTGAACAAGCACCACCCTGGAGGGTTCTCTGCTTCCCATTTTATGACATCTTTACTTTGCCTTCTTCTCTCACTGGTCCAAAATGAGGAAGCTATAAAACCCTGACCAAACACAACCATTTGCTAAGAGAAAAGACAACATGAGGCCCATCTGTCCTTTTATAGAGCTCTGCTTGTCTCCCCTTTGTGTGGCTGTCATTCAAAGTAGCCTAGCTCCCTTACAGAACCTGCTCACTGGCTAAGGATTTGGCTAGTGTTTTTATTTTCTTCCTGGAGAAAACTTGGGGCTCTTTGTTTTTTTACAGCGCTGGAAAAGCAAAACCCTGCATATTGCTAGGCAAGTACTCTACCCCTGAGCTGTGTCCTTTTGAAGCATCAAAGGCACCTCTTGAGGGACAGGAATTCTTCCCCAGCCTGGACTGCAGACCTTCCTTCATCACTGGTCACCATTGGTCACCATTCCTACTAAATATTCTGAGTCAGGACAAGGAGCTCCCCACGTGAAAGGCCTGCTGTGGGGTGCTGGAATCTCACTCCTGTTATTCTAGCTACTTAAGAGGCTAAGATCAGAGGATCATGGTTTAACACAAACCTACTCAGGAAAAGTCTGTGCGTCTTATCTCCAATTAACCAACAAAAACGGCCAGAAGTAGAGGTAGGGTTCCAATACTAGAGAGCCAGCCTTGAGGAGGGAAAGCCCCTCAAGGGCTAAGTTCAAGGCCCTGAGTTCAAGCCCCAGTACTGGCACAAAAAAAGGCCTGCCACACAGTAGGCCCTCAACACATTTCAATAAACTTCAAGGAAGTGAACTTAAATTATCTCAAGGAGGAGGAGGAAGAGGAGGAGGAGACGGAAGAAGAGGAGGAGGAGGAAGAGGAGGACGAGAAAGAGGAGAAGGAGAAGGAGGAGAGGAGGAGGAAGATAGAGAGAGGGAGAATAAACCCGCCCAGCCCTGAAATCATTAATCCTGTACTGGACTCATATCCACATGCTCCATCTCATGACAAGTGAGGGAAAAATCTCATGACCTGGCTTGGAACCACAGAAGGATTTCCATGGAATTCAAGAAATCCTTTCAGCAGTTCTATTTTCAGGCAGAACTTAGGACAGGGGTGGCACACAGGCACGGGGGTGGTGGGCAGGAACTACACAAGGCCTCTGTTCTGCTGGGCAGACAGGTGCTGGTAAGAGGACACCCTGTGGAGGCAGCTTGTCGTGTGGTCCACTCAGGTGTGGCTGGGTATTTTTCACCCCGGCCACATTATGTAAGTTCAAAACGCACTGTCCTGACCTAGGACAAAGTACTCCCTGTAGTAGCAGATCCAGCCATCTGCTGACACGCTGACATTTAAGCAACAGGGGTCAGGAAAATATTTGATTTTAGCATCCTCCTTAAAAAAAAAAAAAGCCAAGTTAATTATTAAAAAGCAGCCGGACACCCCCAGGATGAGCTGTCCTCAAGTTTTGCCAGCAAAGTCTCCTAACCTTAAAAATTCCCTAAACCTTATTGGATTTTGGTTTAATTATTTTAAAGCAACAACACTCACCTATTTACAATGTTTAGCCCATTCATCCCAGAACTTGACTAGAAATGCATATGTACGCACATACACATGCATGCTCACACACACTCTCTCTCTCTCTCTCACACACACACACACACACACACACACACAATCTACGACCTCTTTCACACTATCAATAATCACCATGCCAAGCAACCATGGCCTGTCTTCTGTTGGAATAGTTGTCTCACCTTCCCCTTGGAACCAACTCTATCCAGACAACTTGATGGGTGAGTGATTTCTGTGGCTGGGAGGGGAAGCAACCACTAAGTAATTCTGCACACAGTAATCATTAGTGACCAGCACCAAGCACAGTGGAAGAGCAGAGTGGGGGGGAAAAAAAACATCAGGTTTGCTCTCATCAAGGAACTGATAAGTTATTTAACAGCTGTTGTATGTTCCATGGCTGGAAATCCCAGTAGAAGCAAAGTGAGAATTTCTTCTGCATGCTACCCCTGAAAAGGGTAAAACACATGCCCCATTAGCCAAGGACCAAGTCAGAGGAAGAATCTTTAGAGGTACGCACAAAAATTTCTCTCCTGCTTTTCCATGCCTTGAAAGCTCTTTGATTTAGAAGATGGATGATACCACGCCTGGAAATTACTCATTTTCTGTTTTCTCCTTTTTTTTTTAATCCTCCAAAGAGGAAATTGACTCCCTTCCTGTGCTGCTGTACATTTTGAAGAATCAAATGCTACTTAGAAAACCATTTTCCTTACCCTTTCTTTGTCTCATTTTAAATATTGTTTCTACAAAAATAACCTGCAAATGGCATTCCACATGACTTCCCCCTCATAACAAACTCACTCACCAAGAGTTTAAAGGAAGAAAAAGAACACACCATTACAAAGCCAGCTACTTTCAGATACTAAAGACTACGTTTAACACTGGTAACTTCATACATCCACCCATTACATACAACTTATCCTATATGTTTTTCATGTGTTTACTACTGGTATCTGGCTCATGCCTGAAATCATAGCTACTCAGGAGGCTGAGATCTGAGAATAGCAGTTCAAAGCCAGCCCAGGCAAATAAATATGAGCCTCTTTTCTCCGATTAACCAGCAAAATGCCAGAGGGAATCTGTGGCTCAGGTGGTAGAGCACCAACCTTGAATGAAAAAGCCAAGAGAGAGCACAAGGTCCTGGATTCAGGGCCCTCTACTGGCATAATCAATCAAGCAATAAATCACTGGAATCTAATCTACAAAAGTAGTTTAAGCATACTGTGAGGATATTCACCAATTGAGCAATTATACTATACATAAATAATCATGGAAATCAGCTGCTACACTTCTATTATTCCTCTCCCTCTAACACCCCCAAACTCTCAAATCCTACAGACCTCAGAGCATGGTTTAGTCTTGTACTCCCTCCAGCCACCCTGCTTTTAAAATCTTTTGCTGTCAAACAAGGCAAAACAAACAGCCAGCCCTTCAAATAGATATAATGCTGAACAAATCTACTAAACCCAAAATGAAAGAAGATATATGATCAACACTGGGAACTGAATAAGAAGCCTTTATTTTTAACTGGAACCTTGCAAAGGGGGTGGGGGGGGGGCAGAGGCAACTTGGGACCCTGGAATGTCTGAGCAGAGCACAGTCCCAGGCCACCTGGGGACAGGGGACAGCAGGTAGATGATACACAGCTCATCCCTGGGGAAAGATTACCTGCTGAAGGACTTTGGATTCAAAACACTGAATAAGAAGACCTGAGCCAGGATTCTGGATTAAAGAACAATGAGAAAGAAAAGTCCAGGTGTGATCATATCCTAGGACAGGAATAAGTGGGCCGATCTGATCCCCTTACATGGCTGGAGTACTTGTTACTGCCCAGGGACTGGAAACAGCCATTATAGTCCCTAAATACCACAAGCAGCCTTACTAACCACCTATCTCAAATTCCTCCTCTAGGGGATCAGAACAGCCCATGTGCACCTCAAACCAAATCTTGTTTGACTATCAATCATGTAGAATTTAAGTGAACGATAAATACCACAGTCCAAAGACAGGCACTGATCTTTGTTCAAAAGATCACTTCAATAATTCAATGTGGATTGGGGGCAAAGGAATGAAAGGGGCTGTCTTTGTAGAGGGGCTAATCCATCTAATTCTAAATGACTGGATTAGAGGCATTCCTGGACAAGCAGGATCTGGCTGTAGATTAGGCTACACGAATGTCAATTTCTGACAAAAGGCACAAGATCTGTGGGATTTCAAAATGGACAAGGATGCGAAGCACCTTGACAAAGTTCACACTGCGTAAGGTGGCGGTTGGGTCTAAAAGGAGGAGGAAGGTGTAACAGCTGAGCATTCCTCCCAAAATCCATGTCAGAGGCACAGAAGCCTCTCAAACCTTACACACTTCATCAGACAAAAGCTTCTCCAGGCGCCAGGCAGAGGCTGAAGAGGGGGGCTGTCCACACCCACTCGCCAGCGCAAGCTTTGCAAACCTGCCCACTCTTTTGGAAGCCGAGCTTTTAATTAAACACCACCTCCCCAGATCTGTTGAGGCAAACTGGGGCTGGGCTCGAGCCAAAGAGAAGCTCCCTAAATACACTTGGAAGAAAAAAAAAATCCCGAGCCCAGCCGCTCCCCCCCCCCCCAATTTCCACCTCCTCCAACCCGCTTGCACGGCTGGTAATATTTCCTTTGGATGAGTAACACTAGGCCCTGGTGTACCTCTGAGCTCCAGAAAATCCACATTAAAAGATCAGGTTATCTCCAGTCCCACCCTTTGCAGGGGGTGAGGGGGAGGCCAGGGTGTTCCCCACCCCCAACACACGCATGCACACGCACGCACGCGCGCGCGCGCGCACACACACACTCCCTACAACCCAGCCGAGAGACCGAAGTGCGGTGTGTGTACAAGGGGCAGGGTATAGTTGCTTAGGAGAGTCCCAATCTAGCCTTCAGGCGAGGCGCTCAGCTTTACCCCCCCACCTCCACCGCCCCAGCAAGGAACTTCTGCCCCCGCGCCCCCTAGAGAGGGCAGAGGAAACCGTACACACCCTCAGCCCGCTCGGGAGCAGCCTCATTAGTAACTAAATTGTTCAGATCCCTTCACTCCAGGTAGTCCTGATAGCCAAGGAGGAAAGGAGCCTTCCTCCCCCCACTCCCCCCACACACATTCCCCAGGCTCCTAGGCCAGAGAATCCATCCTCCAGGCTGGAGTAGGGAGTATTTCCAGCCTCAGCCCCACGGCCAGGCACCCCCACCCCACCCCGAACCAGGTGTCTGCCAGGAGGTCACAGATGCTCAATCCAGGGACAGACAATAGAAAACTTGGAAGCCGGAGCCCTGAGTCCCCCAGAGGAACAAGATGGTGCCGCCCCCTGGGATAATGAACGAGAAGGCAGGGCGCACCACACACACACACACACACACACACACGCACGCACACACACACACACACACACACACACACGCACGCACGGGAGGTCGCCAGCCTGGAGACCCAGCGGAGCCTGGGGCAGCGCCGCGGGTGAGCAGGTGACACCCGGGCCGGGAGCTCCCGCAGGTGGCCGGCGGCCGCGGCGCAGGCCCGGACCGGGTGGCTGGCAGGGAGTGCAGGCGAAGCCCGGCCGGCGGCGAGGTCAGCGCGCGGGGTGGGCGCCACAGCCGCGCCCCCCGGAGAACCTACCTTCATGTCGCTGATGATGGTCTGGAAGAGGCCTCCGAGCGCGCTGCATTCCTTCTCAATCACAGCCTCCATTTTCCCGGCGCCGGCAAGGGAAAGGGCAGGCTGGCGGGGCCGCGGGGCTGCGCGCGGGGCCGGGGCTCGCTCGGCCCGGGAGGAACCTCGCCCTCGGAGCGACCCGCCGCCGACTCAGCCGGGAGGACGCGCGCGGTGCACGGGCTCGACCGTTCTCTGCCCAAAATGACAACAACAATAATCGTAAAAAGCCAAGCCGCTCCGTAGGGGGTGTGGGCTGGGGGCGGGGGTGAAGTCGCCTACGTGCGGCGCTCGGCTCCCGGCCTCAAAGATGCCCGGGGAAGACTGACAATCAGGCCACCACGAGCGCCCACGACGGAAACGGCAAAGCCCATCTTGATGCAGAGAAAATCGCCCGCTCACTCGGGGCCAGCGCCATTGCAAAATCAAGAATTTGGTTTTCCGAATCTAATTAATTGATTTCCTCCCCCGGAAATTATTTTAAAAAGAAGAAGAAGAGAAAGAAAGGGGGGAAAGCAATGGCCCAGCAACAGAGGAAAAGGTCTGCTCACAGCGCCCGGAATCTGTTGCTCGCAGCCCGCGGCCGCCGCCTCCTTTTCACTCTGGCGCGCCCCGGCCCCGCGCTCGCTCTGGCGAAGCTCCTGGACACGTTCGGAGGGGCGGGCGCGCGCGCGCGCGCGCCAGGCCGTGCGTCCGCCGCGGGGGCGCTGGGAGGCAGCGCGCGCTCCCGGCCCCGTGCGCGCTCCCTGCCCGCGGGCGGGGCCCCGGGCTCGCGCCAGGAAAGCGCTTGGGGCGCCGGCTGCACGGTAGGGCTGACCGGAGGGTGGGGGCCTCCCGGACGCACAGAGCGCCCGCTCCACCCCACCCCCCCACCCCCTGTACCCAGGCAGCCCGCCGCGGCGAGGAGAGGGCGGGTCAGCACCCTACCAAGAGAGCACTCAGCGCCCCGGAGCAGCCTCAGCACCCCCCTGGAGACTCGTATGCAGGCATGCTGAGCACGGCGCCCCACACTAAGTGAGCGCTCCGTGGGTCCGGAGAGCTTCTGCTGCCGCCGCCGCCGCCGCCGACGCCCGTTTGGTGGTGATGTCAGGACTGCAACGCCGAGTCACGATTGCAAATAGCCAGATCCATAATTCGAGAGAGTCGGAGGGGGGGGGCGTAGTATCCTGCCGTGGGATGCTGAGTTTGGATAAAGTTGCAGGATGGAGGGCGAAGAGGATTGATCTGCCTGCTGAACGAATGCAAAGGGCATCAGAGCCTCCCATCAGTCCACCAGTCTGTGGAGGTTGCTGACTGCAGTGACTGTCGTTTCCAGGCCGGCTGCGGGCTTGAGGCGCATAGCTGCAGCCGCAGAGACACACATGGTTTGAGCACGAAGTTTCTCCTCCATTCGGGGTCTCAAGGTTTACCTTTGCAGCCCCACAGCCCAACTCCATAGCCAGGAACGCTCATTCTGACTAAGTTAGGGAAACCAAAGAAGCGATTTTTTTAAGGCCTATAAATAAATAAATAAATAAAGCTCCTATCCGAACTTTGACCTTCAAGCTAAACATTGGAAACACGGCCTACCTGCTGATGGTTCACGCCTGTAATCTAGCTATTCGGGAGGCTGAGATCTGAAGATCATGTTTCTACACCAGCCCAGGCAGTAAAAATCTATGATTCTTATTTTCAATTAAACATAAAAAAGTCCATGTACCTGCTTTCTGATAGCTGGCTGTGCTTTATCAGAGCTGAATTTAATGATGTTACTCAACTATGTGTTTTTTTTTTTCCAGATGATGATTGAAAAGCCAATAAAAAAAAAATGGTGCCAGGTACCACAGCAGTTAACAGAACTTCTCATTTTTCTGGGGTTTTGTTTTTTATCTTTTTCTTTTTATTAATGGAGTGTGCTGGATGTCTAATTTTGTTCAGATGACTGCAGAACCTGGAAAAGTTGTTGCTGCTATCAATGCATAACATACTGCTATTATTGGTCTTTTTATATAAATATAAATGTATATAATTTGAATTTTTGGAAACGTTAGCTGTTCTGTGAACTTTGGAAAAAGTATCCCAGTTTACCGTGTTGAGTTGGCATTGTACAGAAACTAATAGCCATATTGGTCTAGAAATGTTAAACTTAATTTTTTCCTTTTGTACAGGGGTAAACACTGTATTAAATATGTAAGGTCTTATCTACGTGAGTTTGATTACAGTAACTAATATTCTCTAAATTTAAAAATAAGTACAGGAAATGAAAACAAGAGGTGTTTTGTTTTTATTTTTTCTTCGTTGCTGGTTTTGTTGCTGTTTTTCTTTTTGTTTTATCTGTCTTTGGAAGGGCAGGGTGGGAGAGGCACAGAAATGGAAGGAGAAAAGGTACAAATGCAGCAGTGATACTCAGTAGATCCGATATGGAAAATGAACTATCCAACTGATGGGAGAGAAGAACTGGGAGAGTGAGAGAAGGAAATGTACTTTTTACGTGATTCATGTAACTGTAACCTCTCTGTACATGACCTTTATACTAACAATTTTTTTTTAATGGAGCCATGACTCTAGTGGCAAAGTACCAGCTTTGAGTGAAAAAGCTGAAGGACAATGCCCCATGCCCTGAGTTCAAGCCCAACTACACACACACACACACAATCTCTTGAAGCACAAAACCACACCAGCAGCATGAAGGTTGACAAGAACCAGCATCAAAATAATGTGCATTTCTACCCTTGTATTAGGCTGACTCAGTTGGAGGAAAAGGCCAGACTTTGAACACTGCCTGGGTCAAAGGAATGCATGGAGCTGCATATCTCAGCCCCAGAAGATTGTTTTTTTTCTCTGTGACACTGACCAACTCAACTGCAACCCCCCCTTCTCCCCTAAAACACCTTATCATTCATTCTGACTCATCTCCTGGGCAACCTTGCTGCTGGATCCTTTCCCCACGGGCACAGATTGCCCCAGCCCCACCCTCACCTTACCAGTAACAGGCTTCACTCTTACCAAGCTTGACACATGGTTTGTTCTTGCTCATCTCCATTGTTAGAATGTTAATGCTGATCAAGCTGACAGTTTAGAGAGCCATATTACCTGCTTCAGACTCCAGTTTACAACCCGTGACCATTCAGTCTTGAGCAAATTACCCAAATTTTCTGCACCTCAATTTCCTCCTCTGGAAATAAGATTGATGACCGCATCTGCCAGATTGTGCTATTTAAGCATTACATGAGCTATATATGAAAATCTTTAGAATGGTATCTGGCCTATGAGAAGTATGCATTTAGGAGATCTGACCAATAGAAACCCGGGGCTGCCCCTTATAAGCTTCCAGTGTTGGCTCGCTGTTCCACTGACATTTGAAAGTCTACTATGCGCAGTTGAGACATTTTTTACATACATTAAATCTCACCATTCTTTTTTTTTTCTTTTCTTCAACGTGGGAAGGACTACAATGGTTTTCTGACTCCAGTACCTGAGGTCTCCCATCTAGCCTCTAGACTCCTGCAATTAGAGCCGTCTTAGCCCAAAAGACACTAAGCTCCACTTTCCTGTACTTCTTATCTCTAAATACCTCAACTGTGGGAAAAGCATACCTCTCTACAGCAACCTTTTACCTTGGGACCCTACGAGCTGCCAGTCCTGAGAAGTCACTTTTTTCTCCTGAGAAATTAAAGTCAAATGTCCAAAATCTCTTGACTTTTGTTCCCTGGGGCAACAAAAGTCCCAGACCAGAAATGGGACAAATACTTGGTACTTTTAATAATCGGGGAGGAGGGGGGACTGCTGAATGGGAGGATCTTAGGAAGAGGAATGACAAGATCAGATTTATACATACACATTACATCTCCCTTCCCATCTCTGAGTATCTAACTTCTCCCTCTCTTCAGAATTTCTGACACAAAAGAAAATAATCAAACATTCACAAGAACATCCTCTTGGTATTATTTGCTTGGTATTATTTGTTGTTGTTGTTGCTGATTGTACCCAATCCATTTGTTTTTAATGGATCCTACAAGGAAGAATCTGAAGAAGTGAAAATCTGTGAGAGGTATTTCAACCCTGTGGTCTGGGGTACATGTGGCTTAGAGTGTATACAACCCAGAACTCTGCTCTATGACCTTGAATAGGGTGCTTGATCTTCGGAACCTGTCTCTGTTTTCCCAGGTTCCCAATTTACTGTCTTATCTGAGGATTGACATGGATGTCTCTGCTATTGCTTAGATGTACTTTTATATAAGTGGTTTCCCTTCTCTTCCTTTGCCAAAGGTCCTGCCCCACTGGTGCTCAAAAATGGTTTCACATTAGAATCTACTGGAGCAATTTTAAGACACCTATGGCTGGGCTCCACTGCCAGCAATGGATTTAATAGATCTGGTCCGTGTCCCATGTATCAGGGCTTCTTTAAGCTTCCCATATGACTCTAATTGTAGCAAAGTTCAGAACCCTGATCTTAACTCTAAAAGTAGGTGCCAGGGCTGAGATCCCACCTCCTAAACAACTCAAGTAGGAGAGCAAGGTGGGTGGATTTCTAATATATGTGATTGCATTCAGGGCTCTAAGTCCTTTTCTTTTTAGTTTGTTTTTCAGATAAGGTCTCCTTAACTTTGCACTGGTGTCCTTGAGCCACCATCTTCCTACTTCCTGAGTTTCAAATAACTAGGATCATAGTCATGACATTCCCTTACTCAGCCTTAAAAATGTAACAATGTCTACATACTTGTCCTATCCTCACATGAGACTATTTAGGTTATGTGTATATGGGTTTCATCATTGTTTATTTCACAAAAATAGAGTCTTGCCTTTAACATTCATGTTCAAGAGAACTCCCTCCAGATCAATTGATGCTAATCGAAGTCATTCATTTTTCTTTCATTCTACCTACCTTTTATTGACTTATTTTTGGAGTGTTAGGAGATCACATGATACATAAGTACTCTAACAGTATGCTCCAGCCCTTTCATTTATTTTTAATTTCGACATAATTTCAGACTTACAGAATCTTTTTTAAATAGCGCGAAGACATCCTATTTACCCTTAGGAGAGTCCCCAGTGTAAACCAAATGTGAACCCTTTTGTAGCTTCAGTCCTGGCAAGGTTTTAAAAGCCCTCAGTTGACACCCACCTGTGGCAGGCCTCCCAGCATGCCCTGAGATTCCTGAGGTTTGGAGGGGTCTTTGCATTAGAGGCAGCTGGGTGAGGTCTAGGAGTCAGGCCACTGAGACTCGTTCTAGCTCCATCTGTGCCTCAATTTCCCCATTTGTAAAATAGGAAAAATGAATGCTCCCAGGGACCACTGAGCAGGATGACTGAGACAAATTCTTAGTCCACGGTGAGTGCTCACTAGGCTATTCCTGCATGGCTCAGCTCTGAAACAAAGCCATGAATGCGGGATGATTCCAAAGCCACCAAACCCCTGAGACCACTTGGGGACTGACCAGTATGTAAAAGGCTTTCTGCTTAGAAATAGGCCCCTTTGGGGAACTGAAATCAGTTAAACATATCTGTCACAATGACTCACCCGAAGAGACATCTTCTATGTGTTTGGGGCTGGGGAAATGCCCAACCCAACCTTAGCGTCCACCATGGGTCGAGCAGAGCAGGAAATAACAAAAGGACTGGATGGATGGATCTGTTAGTGACAAGCTAGGGCAACCCTGGAATGCCAGGCCGTGGGGACTGAGCTGCACACCTGTCCCTAGGGCCAGCTGCTCCCTGGCCCAAGGCCAACTGGTCCTGTGAATCCTTCATTGCTGTGTTTCTGTCTTCCTGCAGAGGCGGAAACTTTGCCTGTTGTTGAGATGCTTTCCAATTTTTGAATATTTTCAGATTTCCCAACTTAAGAAGAAAAGGTGGTAGAATTTGCACTGGGTGGGCGTGGTAGGGGTGTGGTGGACTGTCTAAGGAAAAGACATTGGGTCTCACAGTTCCTCTGTAGTGGGTAATGACTGATTCCTTCAATTCTTCTGATGTGTTAACTTGTTTTTCTGTTTTGTTTTGTTTTTATAGTACTGGGCTTTGAAGTCAGAGCCTCATGTGGGGGCTTACTAGGCAGTGGCCTACCACTTGAGCTATACCCACCCCCTCCTGCCAGCCCTGTTTGGCTATTTTTCACATAGTGCTTCCCTTTTACCTGAGCCAGCCTGGTCTTCTATCTTTCTTCCTTATACCTCCTGTATAACTGAGAGGAAAAGCAGGCACACCACTACACCCAGTTTTTTTATTGGTTGAGATGAGGTCTTACAAATTTTTGCCTAGGCTGGCTCTAAACCAAAACCATCCCAATCTAAGCCTCTTTAGTAGCTGAGATTATAGGCACAAATCACTATCTGGTAGCCCTGATGTTTCTTGAGCACATACTCTATACCAGGCTTTACTTCTAAGAGCACCTGATAAACAGATGTTTGATGTCCTTGTTATTTACTGGCTCCTCCTTTAGCTTCTGTGTTACTTTGAATTTGAGAATGGGGTTAGAGGAGAACAGAGGTCCCTGTTACATATAACAGAATAAGACTGCTTAGGACCTGAACCTGGTTAACAGTGTTTCTTGTTTGGTTCTTTCTATCTCATATGAGAAGATAAGAAGAAAATATTCTGTAAGTCAGCTATGGCTTCTGATTAGAATAGGAATCAAAGGGCATAAAATGCATATTTTCAAGAAACTTTAAATTTACATACCCCATGAGGCAACTGAAAATCTTATTTAATTATTTTATATCCATCAGAGGTATTTGAGGATTACCTACCCGTGGAAAATAGTATACAATGTACAAAACTGAACATTTTGTGGTATAAATACAGCCGAAAGGGAATTCAGGTGTCACAGATTCTATGGCCTGAAAATTCTTCTTGCTGCAGCCACAAGACACAGTAGGTAAATGGCAATGAGAATCCTTCTAAATCCATGGTGGAACCGGCAGTGGAGGAGGGAAAGTTGTCATTGGCAGAGAAACCTGAAACATCACCAAAGCTTACGTTTCACTTGTTCTGGGAGGAAGCCTTAATTTCAATAACCCAGGAACCGCAGGTTCATCTACAAGACAACCAGAAAAGGGGGACTTGGTCCTGTGTGAGACATGAGATGCCACCGAGAGCCAGCTACAGACTGTGTCAAAGATAGGTGTCCTAGGCCAATTTGTCCTCCAGGAGAGGTAGTTGATGCACATTATCTAGATTGAAGTGACAGCACAAAAAGGAGAAAAAAAAAAAAAAAAGGAGTACAGCCTGAGAACATTTGCCAGCACAGGACTCCAGTTATAGGTATTCCGGGGTTTCCATTGGCCTTACCTTGAGTGGACCTAAAATACTCGTGATGAGAATTAATGTGAAAAAATTGTAACTGGCTTAAAATAAGTTGGGTCACAGGAAAGAAGCAAATGAGAAACAGCAGCTCTGAAGGGATATACCTGCTTGATCAAATTCTCCCAGGATTCCCCACAGTAGAGTTCACTGAAAAGAGTTTACAATCTGAAATTAGAAATTATCTAAATTAATCATCCATGAGTCAACAAACACAGTGGAAAGCCTGACTCAGCTTACATCTAGAGATAATTCCACCTGCTGAGAAGACAAATGTTTAGATTTCAAATGATTCAAATATCAAAGAAGGAAACAAAAAAGCAAGATGTGTGTGTGTGTGTGTGTGTGTGCGCGCGCACGCGTGTGTGCTCACATGCTTACATGCACGTGTGCACATGGGGTCTTGGGGCTTGAATTCAAGACCTGAGCACTGTCCTTGACCTTTGTTTGAGCCGTAGCTCCACTTCTGTCTTTTTGAGTAGCTCTTGGAGATGAGTCTCATGAACTTTCTTGCTTGAACCTCAGATCTCAGCCTCCTAAGTAGGTAGGATTGTAGGCATGAACAACTGGTGCACTTTGAAGGAAATGACAAGCCAGGTGAAGTGGCTTACGCCCGTAATCCTAAGATCTGAGGATAGCAGTTCAAAGCCAGTCCAGGCACTAAAATCCCTGACACTCTTATCTCCAGTTAACCACTAGAAAACCGGACGTGGTGCTGTGGCTCAAGGGGTAGGGCTGTAGCCTTGAGCTGAAGAGCTCAGGGACAGTGCCCAGGGCCAGACTTCAAGCCCCATGACCGACAAAAAGAAAACAAAAAGAGAAAAAGATATGCAATGTGGGAAAGGAATCAAACAGAAATTATTATCACCCAAATTATCATACATAGTTGAACTCTGCATGGATGGCTGAAAAAAAATTGAAAAGATTTTTATTAGCACATATTAGTGTATTAGTATATATTAGTTGTACCGGGGGGTTTCATTGTGACAGTTTCATACATTCATACAGTGTACCCCATAAAAATCACCCCCTCCATCGCTCTCCCTCACTCCCTCTCCCCCTTCTTAAAACAATGAACAGGTTTCACCATTCAGTTTTCATATATGTATATAAAGTAGTTTGACCACATCTACCCTCATTCCCCTTAGTAGTCTTCTCCACTCTTAGTGTTACTGGCCCCCCAACAGAGCTTGTTACATTTTCCTGTCATTTGTTGGTGTTGTTTTGTTTTTAGTGCATACTGATTGCTCAAAGGGCTACCACATTATTTCACATGTGCATATATCAGTCACCTTAACCTCTTCTATTGCTCTCTGAAAAGAGAAATTTTAATCAAAGCACACAAAAGTAAAGAAATAAAATAAAAACAAAGCAAAACAAAAACAGCCAGGCACGGTGCCTCATGCCTATAATCCTAGCTACTCAGGAGGCTGAGATCTGAGGCAGACCAGGCATTAAAGTCCTGAGACTCTTATCTCCAATTAACCACTAGAAAACTGGAAGTGGTGCTGTGGCTCAAGGGGTAAGGCGGTAGCCTGGAGCTGGAGATAATGCCCAGGCCCGGAGTTCAAGTCTCACAACCAACAAAAATAAAAAATATAAAACAACAACAAAAAAAGAGGTTAGGAGTCTGAATGCTAAGAAGGACATAATAAGAATGCTGTTTATTCCAGAGAGAATTTGGGGAGAAGGAGCATCTAGCTTAAAAGATACTGAGAACTTCCCAAAGTTGGTGAAAGTATACATTCAAATATAAAAACCCTCAGTTTTAGGGAGCGCAGCAAATTCTGAACAAGTTAAACCAAAATGAATAGGTGGAATTCTTATTCTGTCCTATATACCCATTTCCTTTGAAATAGGGAAAGAACTAATGTTCCGATCATAAAAATTGAAAATTGTATTTCCTGTAGCATCCTTGCGGCTGGAGCCTCACGGTTTTGCTCTGTGCTGGAGGTGATAGCAAGGAATGAACAGATAAAAACCATGTATTGTCGGGGTCTCATAACTGACACCCACAGAAGCTTGAAGACGCAGTGAGTGCTTTGACTGTTTGCAAGTTATCTAGTTGTATCACTGTGCTGGCCACTCCTTTCCTTCAAAGATATCTGCCTGGCTGTTTATTTGAAACTCTGTTTCAGTAGGGTACTGGCAGGAAACAGATGGTCCACTCACATCTGGCAGTGGAGGAGGAAGCTAAAGAAAGGGACTATTTTTGCAAGAAGGGCTTAGGAAAAGCAGAGCACTGTGTAGCTCCACGGGTGTATTGATTGTGAGAAGCTGTCCCCACCCTGGGCCTCAAGGGCAAGGAGGAGGGAAACCCAGGCCAGCCCAGCTGACGCAGAACACCCCATGGCAGGAGCTTTAGGCCTTGTAACCTGGCTGCCCAGCTAGGAGTTTTACCCAGGAGTCTTGTTCATTTCTCATCCTCATCACTGTTTTCTGGTGAGTGGACTAAGGGTCAGTTAGGGAAATGATAAAATATGGTCAGTCCATATCTATGTCAATGGAAATACTTCCTTCCTCCTCCTCCTCCTCCTCCTCCTCCTCCTCCTCTTTCTCCTTTTTTGTGGTACTGGGGTTAGAACTCAGGGCCTTGTGATCTTGGGCCTTTGTTTGCCTGACTAGAGTTTTACCACTTGATTCATACCTCCAACCCTGTCTTTTGGAGACACAGTGTTATGGACTTTTCTGCCTGGGTTGGCTTCAAACTGTGATCTCCAGATCTCAGCCTTCTGAATAGCTAGGATTATAGGTGTGAGCCATTCTCACTTGGCTGCGGGTTTCTCTTTCTCTCTCTGTCTCTCTGTCTCTCTCTCTGTCTCTCTCTCTGTCTCTCTCTCTCTCTTTCATAAAAGTTTTACTGAAAAATAATTCACATCCCTTAAGCTACTCCTATATTTGTAGAGATGACATTTTTTTTTAGTATGCTCATAGTTATCTAATTACCTTTGAGGACATTTTCACCTCCTTTCTGCAAACCTCCTACCTAATAGCAAGTAATCCCACTTCTCCCACCTCTGTCCTTAGACCCAGGCAGCCGCCAACTCCATAGACTTGCTATTCTGGGATTCGACATCAATAAATGATACAATGTGAAGCCTTCTCTGTTTCCCTTCTTCCACTCAGCATAATGTTTCAAAGTTTATCTGTATTGTACCATGGGTCAGTACTGTACTATTTTTTTTCTGGCTGAATACTAGCTCATTGAATGGATATACCACATTTTGTTTATCCATTCTTTCACTGATAGTTACTTGAGTAATTTAAGGCTACCATTTTCTGAATAAAGGTGTTATGGATATTTGTTCATGAGTTTCTGTATGGTGGTAGGTTTGCACTTCCCTTGGGTATTTAGCTATGGTGAAATTACCGGGTCATGGGGAAAATCTGGGTATAACCTTTTGAGGATATGCCACATTGTTTTCTAATAAATACTTCTTCAAATACCATACAATTCATGTTTTTTGTTTGTTTTTACAATATGATATAATTGTACTGGAGTCATTCTCAATATATTCATATCAGTCCGTAGCATCAACCCATATCAAAGAAACCATTTACACTCTCTTCCCCACCTGGTCACTGATGGCATGCTAAATCTCTCCATAGCCTAACTTTGTACATGTAGCAAATTATTGATTCTTCTAACAATAAGATTTATACTTAAAAAATTAATTTTAGAACATGCCATAGCTAAATCCTTCTAGTATTAAGATTAAAACATAAATTTAATTTTGTAGTAATCAACTAAGATTCTGTCTCTTACAAATGTGATATCAATCTCTTAAAAGTCTTTACATATCTCACTCACTGGTGTGGCTTAGGGCTTTCTCTCCCCCAAGATGCTGTCAAATCTATCAGGATGCTGGCAATTTCAAGATACTTTATCTATATACATCAGACTAGCTTTTTTCCTATGTCTTGAATTTGTCTTTAAAATAACACAAGAAATGGGAGGACAGGGATCTGTCTTTAGTGGGAGCACACCATTAAGGTGGGAATGAGGGTAGGCTTAGGAATCATAGAGACCTGAGTTCAAATTCTTATGTTTCCATATTCAGCTGTGTCCCTGGGCAAATTACTTCACTCGCCCATGTCATCATTGGAAAGATGGGAACCACATTGCTGACTTCTGAGTTTTGAGGCGTAGAAATAATGTGGTTACAGAGCCTACTAGCTAGTCCCCGGCAATCAGATAAGGGAGATTCTTCTTGGTATATAATTCAGAGAGCTTTGGAGGTAATGTGGATGGAATTTTAAGCCTCTAAGGCAAGAGACATTTAATCCATTGTTTTCAAGCAATTTCTTCCTTGTTTACTTTCATAATGAATTTGTTTGCTTTTAATAAAAAGAACCAGACCCAGACCTCCTACCTTCTGGAACTGGTAAGAAAATGCTTCTGATCTGGGGCTCCATGGCAATCTTGTAACCACATGTGGCCACAGGTAACAAGTGCAAACAGGTACATTCAGAGAAGCATTTCATCTGCAGAGGCAAGGATAACTATCTAAGATCCAATCTAGTATCTTCAAAGGCAATGGCAACCATTGCCCAACTAATGAGCACACCAGCCCCTAGCCCCTGTCCCCAAGGCAGGACCAGCGCTAAGTCATACTCTCCCAACACACACACACACACGTAGAGAGATGGAAAAGGGACAGCAACTCATCTGAGTGTCAGGTGAGTCAGAACTTCTCTGAACTTGGCTGTCTTCACGTATACAATTGACAGGATTGGCCCTGTCCAAGTAATATCAAAGGCATCTTCCATATGACTATGGCTGGCTTCCAGCTTGAATTTCAGATTGTCTGCATTCTCCCTCTCTCTCTCTTTCTCTCTCTCTCCAAATAGATAGATAGACGATTGATAGATAGATAGACATTTTCCTCAGAAGACACTTACTACTTCTTCTAACTTGACCTTGACCTTGATATGCAAATAAGCAAATATACAAACAGCCCAGAATCACCCCCCCAATACTAGATAAACCATGCTGATCTTGACCTATTAGCCCTTCCTAGCTGCATTTCCTACTTCCTTATGGTGATATAAATCCATTGTAATCCAACCCTATTGGAGAGGCCTTCCATCTCATACTTCCTATAGAAATATTACAAGTGCTTAAAACTTGTATGTGCTGAAAAACATGGACTCCCTACAAGTGCATTTGAATTAACTAAAAGCAAGATAAAAGATAGATAATTCTCATCTCTGTTTTTTGTTCTAAGCCATTCTTTCCTGCCATCTTGGATTCAGGACTTATTGTATTATCAACCAGGCATCAAGGATTCTTAATGGAGCAAGGCTTTACCTACCTGGTCCTGAGACATTGAGCTCCCAGATCACCTGTATGGATGACTATTGTTGGTCACCTATGACCTCTGAACACACCTGTGTCTTGAGAAGATGGGCTGAAGTGCTTCCTACCTACTATTTAAGTCTATTAATAAACTTCCTTACGTTGTCTTTCCTCATTGCATATCTTTTATTTGGTGTGCTGGTATGACTGGCTGGACCTAACTTAAGAATCCAAGGAGTTTTGACTTGAAGCTTAAAAATTTCCTGCAATAGACATGTGTTTTCTAGAAAAAGAAAATCCAAGCCAATTTTTATTTTATTTATCTATTTTTGTCAGTCCTTGGCTTGAGCTCAGGGCCTGAACACTGAAGGCTAGAGCTTGATCGTTTGAGCCTCAGCACCACTTCTATTTTTTTTCTATGTATGTGGTACCGAGGAATTGAACCCGGACCTTTGTGCATGCTAGGCAAGCACTTTACCACTAGACCAAACTCCTGGCCCCCAAGCCCAATTTTAAAATGAAACCAGGTTCACAAAATTGCTCCCCATAAGCAAATATTTTTAACAAGAGGGAGCTTAATATTCCAAATGGCAAATCATTCCCTAACTGGTCATAATAATTTATTTCAAATATTTTCTTCACCCTGATTTAAAACTTAGATTTATGTTATCTATATGGGAGACCTATATTATGAATTTCATACAAGACCTCTTTGTAAGATACCAGCTCATTTTAGAACTCATATCGCGGGGAAGGAAAGTCCTAACCACACAGTTCTCTCATAGCTGGGCAAGCCCACCATGTCCTTGGATTATCTATCCATGGATTCAACTAACATTGAGACTAATGAGGAGAAAAAAAGGCTCCTGTACTAATACATGTATACATTTGTCTGTCATTCCCTAATCAAAGCACTCTAACAAATATTTACATTGTATTAGGCATTCTAAGTAATCTAGAAATGATTTGAAATAGACAAGAGGCTGTGCATAAGTTATATGCAATTTATTCAACAGATTTGAGCATCCTGTATTTTATTTGTGGGAGCTGTGGAACAATCCCTACAGATACAGGGAAGACTCTACATTTTAGTCCTTGGAAATCTGTAAGTATTCTTATTATAGAAACTATCCTAATAAAAATTTGAACACTGGGTAATAAAAATTCACATGTAGGAAAAGCCATTCTATCAGGGGACTCATTCATGAAAGTGGAAAGATCTTTTTATCAAGTAACCCCCCCAGGGTCTTTTAAATAGCAATCCCTAACCCCCACCTCCATTTTGATTCAATTTGTGGAAGGCCCATTTAGATGCATTACTAGCCCACCTCATTGTGGAAAGGAAGGGAATTGTGCATTGGATAACCACTTGGATCTCTTTTGTCTCCCAACTTGCCATTAATTCATTTTGCTGTGAATCAGGCTTCCCCTGGAGGCTATCTGATCTGCCTGCTGGAGAAGCAGAGTGGAGGGTAGCGCTTACAGATGTCCTGGCTTTCAATAAGCACATGGCCCCAAAGGGACATTGTCTTTATGACAGAGATGATTAATTGAATAACTCACTTGAAAATTATGCCTTGCTTTAAAAGACCTAATAGTTGATCAAGGAGTACCCCCTATCATAGCCTGGCCAAGAACAATGTCTTCACAGGGGGTGTGTGTGTGTGTGTGTGTGTGTGTGTGTGTGTGTGGTGTGTGTGTGTATGTGTGTAGAACATATCCTATTAATAGGTTCCTTAAAATGCTAGCTTCCAAGCAATAACATTTGCATAATCCAGAGATTGCCCCCATTCTTATGGCAACACGGTTTCTCAAGCATCTTCACATATCTTGTCACAGATGTCAGTCATCCTGCCTCATGGGGTTAGCTGGAAAAAGGGCTGTTCTGGACTCGTGCAGGCTTAGAGGTCCTGCCTCTTGCATTCCCCATGACACATACCCAAGAAGCCAAGGTTTCTGTATCTGTCTATGTGCTGTGCGCTCCCTCCCTCCCTCCTTCCCTCCCCCCCTCCCTCCTTCCCTCCCCCCCTCCCTCCCTCCCTCTCTCTCTCTCTCTCTCTCTCTCTCTCTCTCTCTCTCTCTCTCTCTCTCTCTCTCTCTCTCTCTCTCTCTCATGCAGGAATTGGAACCCAGGGTTTCATGAATGCTGGCCAAGTGGAACATTCTAACACTGAATTGTGCTGCTAGCTTTCAAATCTCTTTTAGCAATACTCTACCCCACCATACCACACTTAAAGCCATCTTGTGGGATTTCTTCATTTCATTCAGAAGAGGCAAGGACATGCTAAGGTCATGATACTCCCTACCTGGCAAACTACTTGGGATTGGGGTCGAGTAGCTGGGCAGGATTACTATTCATAAAGATAGCCTAAGTTCCAAGTTTCAGATACATATTAGCATGATTTTCTTACATGAAAATGCACTGGGTCCCTTTCTGTGACTGTGAAGACAGGTGCCTCTTGGAAAATCAATGCAAGGAATTAATACATCCTTATGATGAACTAACACTGTGCTTTGGTTTTCATCTCCCACCAAAGCCCCTTGATGTTGAGATGTAATCCCCACTGTGGGGTATTAATTAAGAAGACAGAAACTTAATCCAACTATGGCATTTGGAGAGGGGACCTTTGGGAGACAATTAAAGCTAAATGAGACTATAAGGGTAGAACCTTAAGCAAATGGGAATATGGCGTTATAGAAGAAGCAGAGCTAGGTGTGATGGCACAAATCTGTAATCCTAGATATACCAGCGACTGGGGCAGAGAGATGAAAAATTCAAGGCAACTCTGGGCAATTTAGGGAGTCCCTGTCTTAAAAGAAAGCGTAAAATAATAACTGGGTATGTAGCTCAGTAGTAAGCTGTGGGGAAGGGGAAGGGGGAGAGAAGGAGAAAGGAAGCAGAGAATGCTGAATTAGGATGTTGCCTATCTCTCCATGTTATTTTCTGTGATGCCTTTGGCTCTACCCATTCCCAGAAGGAATAATCAGATATTGGCTTTTTTCCCCCAGTTCTAGCACTTGAACTCAGGGCTTGGGCACTGTCCTTGGGTTTTCTCAAGGGTAGCACTCTATCACTTGTGCCACAGTACCACTTCCGGCTTTTTCTACATATGTGGTATCAAAGAATCGAACCTAGGGTATTGCGCATGCTAGGCAAGCACTGCACTAACAGATCACAATGCCTGGCCTAAGATATGGCCTTTTGAACATAGACAACCAGAATCATGAACTGAATATGCCTTTGTTCATTTCTTAAAAATGAATTACCTTCTGGTATCCAGTTCTGGCACACACACAAATAAAAAGGATGTCTTATATACTTATATATTGAGAGACAGACTCTACAAATGACAATGGTGAGATCATCTAGAAGAAAACCAGACTTTTCACCCACAACTTGAACTTGTAGCAATCTGATCATAATACCAGCCAGATGAGTATTCCTATTAACACTCCAGGATATTAAACAGCAACTTCTGACAGCTTAGCTTCCTCAGTTTTTATCTCCACTGCGATCCAGAGCAAGTCATATGAGCACTTCCATCAATCCTATAGGATTCCTAGCCTTAAGGTAACTACACACAGCTCCCCCAGGCTGAGGCCCAGGGCATATCTGGGCCTTTCCTTTCTCTGCTACGAAGAGTTCCTGCTCCTTTCTTGCATGAATCTCTGTCAGAGGTCGACTCTCCTACTAGAGCAAAGGAAAAATGAATAAATCGCCTTTGATTTTTCTCATTTGGCTGGTATTTATTTCCACTGCATAAACCAGAGAAATCAGGTGGCTAATTTATAAACATGCATCTCTTAAAATTTTTATAGCTACTATGATAATGCACAAAATACACATTTAAAACACACAGTGCCCATTTGTGGAGTCTGAAATTGGGTTACCTTGGGGTGCTATGCTTTAACCCTTTGTGTTAAAAACAGGGAAGTGGGGGGCCGGGAGTTTGGCCTAGTGGTAGAGTGCTTGCCTAGCATGCACAAAGACCAGGGTTCAATTCCTCGGTACCACATACATAGAAAAAAAAGTCGGAAATGGTGCTAAGGCTCAAGTGATGGAGCTCTAGCCTTAAGAAAGTCCAAAGACAGTGCTCAGGCCCTGAGCTCAAGCCCAGGACTGGCAAAAAGAAAAAACAAAAACAAAAACAAAAAAACAGGGAAGTGCATTGGTAAAGATTGAAATAAAAATGCTATGTGAAAAAGCAAGTTGTAATCACACAGTAAGGCAGCCTTAATTGTACATGTTTTACATAAGGTTTAATAAAGTACAAGCAAAAGAATTAATGAAAGGATGGATGATTTAATAACAAAATAATTTTCAAAAACAATATTGAGCTGGATTGCAAACCTCAGTTGATGGAGAGAAGATCTTACCCAATTTTGTGTTAACATCAGTGTGTTTAAATTGTGTGATCGTCTCAGGGGTGCCTCATCTTGAGTATGTGTGTGTGTGTGTGTGTGTGTATGTGTGTGTGTGTTTGATATAGTAGTACTAGGACATGAACTGAATGAACTGAGGGTCTAGACATTGTTGCTCAGCTTTATCACTCAAGGCTGGCCCTTTACCATTTGAGTCACAGTTCCACTCCTGTCTTCTGGGTGATTAACTGGAGATAAGAATCTCATGGACTTAGCTGCCTGGCTGACATTGAATTGGGATCTCCAGGTCTCAGGAGCTAGGATTACAGGCTTGCCTCTGTGAAAGCAGAGTATGATATCCAAAAAAGAAAATGGTGTCCCCCAAAGCAAATTAAATTAGAGTCTCCTTCATTTAAATGATAAAGTGAAAACGTGAGAATGTGAGATTTGTTGTAAGGTAGTTATATCTTCTGTGGAAGCTGGATGGAGAAAACATATCAAGCATTTGCAGTATAGTTCTGCATTCTGAGCATTCTGAGCATGGGCGGTTTTCTTCAATGGAGATCTCCTTGGATCCACATACCTCCCAGAAAACCAAGGGTCTACTATATGTGTACTACTACTCTAATAGCACTCAGAGTAAGAAATGCCAGAGAGGCAAAGAAAGCAAGTTTTGAAGCTCAAATGCTTTCCATCTCCCATCACTTGTTAACTTGGATGGAGGTCAAGGTTTTATTTTGCTCGCTATTTGGTGAGCCTTAGTTTATTTTTCCCACAAAAGAAGCCTCATAAGCATACCTTAGGATTGTTGTGATGATTGAGTTCCATAACACAGTAAATTGCCAAGTGCTTGTATTAATGTTAGCTAAGAACAAGACCATTATAATGGTATATGTGGAGAACCATCTGGAACACCTACCTCAACTGATGGCCTAATGAAATAGTTTCATCTCATTACAATGCAGAAATATGATGTGATTCTATGTTATTTAAATTATCTTTTATAAGCATAGGCTAGTTTTATATCAGATACATAAAAAATGTAAGTGGTAAAATGCTTCCCTTTTACCCATTTCCATTGGGGAGCTATGATCAAGTGTTAAATTGTACAGGGCAGACACAGAGACACAAAGGGCTCTTTGTGGTAAGAATGTTATCAATCAGAATAAGAACTTTCTAGGAAAAAAAATGTACTGAGGGCTGGGAGTTTGGCCTAGTGGGAGAGTGCTTGCCTAACATGCATGAAGATCCGGGTTCGATTCTTTGGTACCACATACATAGAAAAAAGCTGGAAGTGATGTTATTGTTCAAGTGGTAGAGCTCTAGCCTTGAGAAAACCCAAGGGCACTGCTCATGCCCTGAGCCCAAGCCCAGGACTGGCAAAAAAAAAACCCCAAAAATGTACTTAGAAGAGGTTCAGACAAACTGAACTGGGAACTGGGTTCGGGAGAGACTATGCAAGGAAGCTAACTGGTCATTCTACTTTATCTAGAACTTTCCCTTCCTTATCTTCACAGGCCCTCTACCACTCCCACTCCCAGCTCTGAAGCCCTGGAGCAGTTCTGTCTCTGCAGGAGATATGAAGAATGGAAGGAGTGTGGCAGGCCCAATAAGAGCGAGATAAGGAGAGACTGTCATCCTGACTTCCATTCCTCCCTCACCTCCAGACCCCCAGACCAATGCCTTACCTTTATCTAAATGCTACTCTGGGGTTCATCTCAGAAAAAAGGAAGATGTTTGCTCCTTACTGATTTAGAGAAGCAGCCAGGAATTCCTAAATGGCATGCTAAAAAAATGTGTCTTTAACTCCCACTGCACTGGGCAACTCTACTACATGCAAGGGAACAGTTGCTGCCTCAGGTGTTGCTAAAACACAAGACAAGGGTGTTTGGAAAACTGTGATAAGAGGGATCCTAACAGCAATAGAAGCCTTCCAGGAGGAGCCACTGAGGAAGAGGGAATAAGACACATGGAAGAGTGTGACACTGATCGGATAAGGTCACCTGTTGGTGTATGGAGCACCCAAGAGTCCCAGCAACTTCGGGCGGGAACCCCCAAGTGCCACACAAAGCTTCTCATGTAGGCTGGCCGCAAGGCAGGAACGTGGTGAACATCTGGGAATAAAGTCAGGATCAATCTGTGGAACATTTCACTGGGGAGGCCAAGAGATGCACTAGTGTTTCCCACACACTTTCTGCCTTCCCGGGACATGCAGATTTGAGAGGGGAGCCTCAGGAGAGGATCGGAGGCAACCCAGAAATGCGCATCCAATCCTGTCCACCTGTCTTAATAGCAGACTTTTGTTTCTAATTGCTTGATGCCCAATCATATCTTTTATCAAGTTTGGATGCTCTGTTGGATAAAAAGGAACTTGCTTTATTGGGTGCTAGGAAAATAAGAGGTCATTTTCTTCTTGCCTACCTAGATCTTTTGCCTCTTGGTTCCTGACAGGGGTGTGGATTATAATTATAATTATTATTATTATTCCAATAAAGGGCCTTGCTATGAATATTTCCAAAATGCCATCACCTGTGCGCACCCCTTCAAGCGCCCTCTCTCTGGAGGTCGGCCACATCTCCTTGATACCATTTACAGGATGGGGTGCAAAGTTCACAGCCTCACAAACCATCACCTTGTGGAGCCTGTGCCTACCCTGAAGGCTGTGTGGTCTCGCTCATCTCCGGCAGCTTTTCTTTTTTGGACTTCTCTTGGGACATGGACTATTTTGCATTTGTAAGCCACTGCTATGGAAAACGGCCTTCAGGTTAAAGTGTCCTGTGACAGCATGGCCAGTGCTGTGACCTCATGGCCCTGGGCATTCATTTAGGATGGCAGAGACACTGTTTATATAAAATAATGTGAAAGGAGTAGAAGTATTTCTTCTGTTTCTTTTCCTTTTTCTTTTGCCAGTCTGGGGGCTTGAACTCAGGGCTGGAGCTCTGTCTTTGGGCTTTCTCATGGCTAGAGCTCTACAGCTTGAGCCACAGCACGATTTCCGGCTTTTCTATGTATGTATTACCAAGGAATCAAACCCAGGTCTTCATGTATGTGAAGCAAGCCCTCTATCACTAGGCCAAACTCCTACCGATTTCCTGTTTCTAAGGACTGTTTCTGCTAGTGTTTGAAAGTAGGGCTGGGGAGTGAGAAGGAAGTACCATTGTGTGGGGACAAGCTAGGGAAATGTTCAGCTTAAAAGTTGCATGGCTTTGCTCCTCAATAGTGGCAGGAGTGGCCCCCTAATTCCAGGCCACCATCTTGCCACATGCCAGTCCTGGTTAGTAGTGTAGCAGGCCCAGAGAAGTTTCTAGAACGATGGTTTCAGCTCTTACTCTGTGCCAGGCACCCCTTTGGTAGTTCTCATAACGTTGTTATAGAAACTTAGTATTGATTTCTTTTGTGGTTTGAGTAACTGACACCGAACTTGGTAACTTAGTCAGTGCACAATACCAAGTAACTGTGTGACTATTCAAATCTAGGCTTGTTAGACTCAGAGCTTTTCTTCTACCCACCTGAAGGCTGACAGTAAAGGACACGCAGACTGGAAAGGGATGTTTTCTTATTGCTTAGATGCCATCACTTCGGGATTTTTCCCCAGGGGCTTCTCCTTGATGCCAGTAAGTAAAACCCCTTCCAAATGACATGTAACAGAGCTCTTCCATGCAGAAAATGGAACTTTCTATGACCAACGATCTTGGTGAGGTAGAAAGCCCCTGATGACAGAGTGGATGACAGTAGGCACTATAAAAAGGAGTCCCTTGTGAAAGGGGACAGAAGGAACTGGCCAAGACATGAGTCATCTTGGGTGCTTAACCACAAAGTGTGTGAGGAAGCCCTGGTGTGTTTGTCTCCATGGCTCCCTCCAACCAGCAACATTCATTTCCTCTGTGGTTGCCTCAAGCTCTGGGTAACCCTTTCAAATATTTGCTGAGTGTTTCCCGTGGGTGATAGACAGTTAAGATTAGGTAGGTTCTGCTGTATATCCCATTGTGACATAAACATACTTTGTGGCCCAAGACAGATTTATTTAGCAATTTTTGATGATACAAGCATACCATCAAAAGGCCTGGAACTTTCTTGATGGGCACTCTACCATTTTAGCCATCCTCCTAGCCTCTTTTTGCTATAGTTATCTTTGAGGTAAGGTCTCATGCTTTTGCCAGGCCTTGACTAATATACTGACTTATGATCTTTCATAAACATCACCATCAATTCTGCTACACTCAGGGAGCCAAGGCGGAAGTAGGCCAGGCAGAGGTATTGAGGTGAGGTAGAGTAGAAGGATAATGAGTTCAAATGATCAGATTAATCATCAACAGATAACAGCCAAAGATTTAGGACTGAAATTCTAACTCCACTTGGCTGGATAAGTTGAGTGTCTTTCTAAGCTTCATCTGTTGGGGCAGGGGTTGGCTAGGACAGCATCACAGGCTTATATACAGACACAAACATACAGGCTCACACACACACACACACACACACACACACACACACACACACACACACACACACACTCAGCTCCTAAACCTTGGTGCTATGAATATTTCAGCCATGCTGATTGCTTGCTATGGAGACTGTCCTGTGTTGCGCACTGTCAATTATTCAGTAGTATTTAGGGCTCTATCCAAATAACCACTGAGTTGTGATAACTCCCTGTCTGCAGACCCTGCTGTATGCCTCCAGGGACCTAATCTCCCCCCCCCCATCTCTAAGAACCCTCAGTGAGGATGCTGTGAGATAATATGCTTATCATCTGAGCATTTAGTAAATGTAAGAACTACTGTCACTATCTTCATTTATTCTCAGATGACACTTATGGGAAGAACAGTTACACTCATGGAAGAACAGAAGAGCTCATAGAAATGAATCATGATTTTAAGCCAGGTGCTGGTGGCTCATGCCTATAATCCTAGCTACTTTGGAAGTTCAGGATCACAGTTCAGAGCCAGCCCAGGCAGAGAAGTCTGTGAAACTCTTATCTCCAATTAACCACTAGAAAACCAGAAGTGTCACTATGGCTTACGTGGTAAAGTGGTAGCCTTGAGCTGAAGAGTTCAGGGACAGTGTCCAGGCTCAGAGTTCAAGCCCCACAATTGACCAAAAAAAAAAAAAATGAGTCCTGATTGTAAGCTGGCAAACCTAGAAGAGGAATTACATCCTAGTTATGTTAAACAACTTTTTCTGTTAAACCGACCTGTTTCGAATCTGCACTGCATAAGGTATGTTATCTAGGAGGCATTTTCAAGTAAGCCTTGGGGACAGCTGTCCTTCCACTGCTTACTTCTCTGGGTTGGCCTGGGTTTTTGCAGGGAGCATCACCTCCACTTTGGCCATGCACCTTGTGATGCTGATCTTTGTGTTGTTCTAGCTGTGAGTCACAGGATTGAGGTCCCTGAGTAAGTCTGCTCCTGCCCACAGTGCTAAGTCCAGGGGAGAAGCAGGGGTCGTGCTAAGGCTCACACAGAAAACTCCAGGGGTTTTCTTGGTTAATTTGATAACAGAGTTGCCCTTTCTACTGGGCTTGAACATGACAGGTGGTCCAATATGAACTCCAACTGAGAAGGGAGGTCAAGTCAAAGAATAAGGCTTCAACACAGACATGAAAGAAAGACAGAACCCAGTGGAGGCATGAAAAGTTATGTGGTTCTGTTAGCTTGTCTGAACTCCTGCCCTTACCAGGGCCTCAAAGCCTTGGTTTACTCCTTAACCACTCATACTCTTGAGCTGATATATATATATATATATATATATATATATGTATATATATATATGGTCTCCTTTTGCTTATAATAGCTTAGCCTAGCTTTTCCATTTCCCAAAACCAGAACACCTTTGATTGATCTTGGTCCTGATTATATCAAGAATAAAATGCTATGGATTTTTTTTTACTAGTTTCCCCAAATATTACCTTTGTTAATTTGGTATGCTTTGGGTGAAAAATATGAGAAAACCCAGCTGTACATGGCTAAAAGTGATAAAAGATTTTCATTGGCTCTTCTTAAAAATATCAGGCCTGGGCTCCTGCTCCATTTTCCTAGAGCTCCTTTGGCCCTGCTTCCCTTGATCGCTTGGCTCTATCACTAGGCTGGCTTTCCTGGTGGCCAAGACATGGCAGAGAATTTCCAAGCCACATAGTCAGTCACCTGCTTCCCAGGAAAGAGAGAGGAAGAACAACTTCTCAATTCAAAACCATCAAACCAATCCTCTTCTTTGCTTTGGTTAGACCAGCTGGGTCATGTGTCTTCCCTTAGATGAAAGAAGCCTGAGGTTGGACCTATGACTGAGGCTATGCCAACCACAGCTCTCAGCCGTCACATAGTGGCGCAAATCCAGGGGAACTTGCAGAGAGACACACTTGTTGCCCACTGCAAATGTCAATGAAAATATCACTTAGTGATGTCTTTAGTGTTCTTTCTGCTTCCTTCAGAATGTTCCTGTTCATGTATTACTGCTGCTGGAGTTGCTTCTCTATATTTATTTTTGTTACTAAATGAGGCAGAGACCAATTCTAACATCCTTTATTTCCCCCAGTGTAGCCTTGCACTCAATGGGAATTCACACTCTATTTTAAAATCCATTTAAATCTGTTTCCTCACATGGAACAAAGGGCTTCCAGCCCAGATTGCAGTTCTCTGATTATGACCAACTTCCTCCTTCAAACACTAGCAGGGTGACCCCCCGACAATTGACTTGGCTCTCTAAACCTCAGTTTCTCTATCTGGGGAATGAAATTCACAGGATTATCTATCTTAGAAATGGTTGGAAACATAAATAAACACCTCAGGAGAGCTCAGTTTGTCCAGACTTGTCTCTCAGTGCAAGGAGAAGAAATGGCTAACAGGCAGCTCCGTTGAGTGACTCCCATCAACCTCTACCAGGGCCACCATTTTTTCATTGTTGAAGGTTGGGGGCTAGAATTCTTCTTTTATGAAGTGATGGGGAAGAACACAAAGAAAGCTCTGGAGCAGATATTGACTCAATGATTTTGTTCTCATTCCTGCCCATCAGTACCCTTCTTGATTTGGAAAAAAAAGAGGATTTGCATCCTCCATTCCTCTCTCTCCCACTGGCAGAAGAGGAGAGGGGAAGCTAAAGGTTGTTTTTTACAGAGGATCGGAGATCTTGGGATGAGAATCCCCGTGTAAGCTGACAGTGACACATAGTCACATGAGAGATGCCATGCAAAGCAGTCAGTCTGTGTGCCGCTATGTTTATTGCTGCAGGCAACACTGATTCTTAGCCCTGTGGACAGCAAGGGCCCACTAAGGTGGGAATATGGTGGGGGAACGTCCATGAGGAGCCGTGATGCTAGATAAGGCTGGACAACCTATCACAGTTCTGAGGTTACTAACATTTCCCTCTTTCTCATTTCTAGTTTCCTTAGTGAGCTTGTGCTTCCTGGGTCACAGGTCATCAGTTAAAATGCCAGTTGGCATCTTTGTAATCGTCTAGACTGAAAAAGCTTCACAGCCATAAAGACCTCTTGATACCAAGTGGTAGTTTCTGTGCTCATGAGTATGGCTAGGGGATGGAGAGAAGGCTGAACTGCCCGGTTATTCCTTTCTAGGTCACACGCCCCTAACAAAGGGCTGGACAGAATGTGGGGTGGAGTAGATATGTGAATTATAACTATGAGTGAGCGAAGGAAGAGGTTGCTCATTACCTAAGGCCAGATGCAAATGGCAAACTCTCCAATAATCTTTAGCTTACCAATGCTGAGAATTTCTAGGCTGGCCAAAGCCTTGAGATATTTTTGTTTGTTTGTTTTAGTGTTGGGATCAAACTGATGATTATGCAAATGCTCCTTAAGTGCTGCTGTACCACTGAGCTAAAACCCTACTCTTGGAAGCTGCTTATTTTGACATACTGGCTTCTATTTTCAGAAAGACCAAGAGGGAACCAGCTAGGGACATCTGGCCGTGATGTTCAGTTAGGAGAATGGGTGTGTCATCCCAGGCAGAGTGACCACATCCCTGTGTGGCTCAGGGTGTAACTGGTGAGTGTCCAGGGTCTTTCAGGTCTTCTTGGGGCAGGGGCAGAAGCCTGTCTCTGCTAAGCCTTCAGGATGGCCACCAGACTCAGTTTAAGGGTGATGGAACTGCCCCTATTTTCCCTGTGACGTCACACTTGGCAGGACTTCTGTCTGCTGTGACATGTGGATCAGAGGATGAGTAAAATTCAGATCTGGAGAGAGCAGGGGCTTATCTATGGGCCTATTGAATTACCTAGGATATGTAACTGAAGTCTTAGATTCCTCTTAGTTCTCAGAAGCAAAGGCAAGATCATATTCTAGAGGTTTATATAAATGCCACATCTGATATCCACTGTTTTATTCCATCTTTCTCATTTATTTTTATTATTATCTTTAAATGCACGAAGAGGTTGCCATTTAACAAAGCAATTTATAAATATGATGCAGCTTGATCAGTGTCTTTCAACATTCTCACCTTCCCTTACTTTTCTTAATTTTGCAGTATATACAGAAATCTCCACTGCATTTTCCTCCTTTCCCCCATCATTTGATTGTCCCTCTTCCTTTGGGCCCCATTCTCTCTCTTGCAAGTTCCCCTTTCCTGGTGCTTGTTTTTTGGGGCTTTGACTTTGTCTTTCTAAAGAATTATGCTATTTGTGCTCTCCATAGGGCCTACCATACTTCCACTTCTGGACATTTATTCAGTAGATCACAAAGAAAACTACAGTAAAGCCACCAACACAACCATGTTCATTATAGCACTAGTCACCATAGCTAAAATATGAAATTATCACCGATACCCTCAATGGATGAATGAATTAAGAAAATAGGGTGTATACATACAATGGAATTTTACTCATCCATTAGAAAGAAAGATATGGCATGATTCACAACAAAATGGAAGGACTTGGAAAAAATATTAAGTAAAGTAAGCCAGACCAGAGAAACAAAGGTTGCACAGTTTCCCTCATTTGTGGTAGCTAGAATGTGTCTAGAAATTTATAAGTAGACACATTGGGTAATATGCAAGTGGTTATAAATGAATTAACTGAAGTAGAGTAGTCTCTCTTGTTTTCTCCACAAAGAAGAGAAAATCCAGAAGAAGTAAAGTGAAACTCCAAGGTCACAGAGCTACTTTGCAATGTATGTTTGCAGGTTGGTGCCAGGAGAGTTATATTCTCTTTTAGAGATGACTGCAAAGTGGTCCTTTTGTTTTTTCAACCACTGTTTACATAAAGAAATAGATTAGTTTGTTTTTAGATTACAAAGAAATGCAGCTTTTATTTATATTCCTGTGTCAGGAGCCAGATATAGCCTCCTTGAAAGGTTTGCCTTTAGCCTATGATAGCACCTTTGTGAGTTTAACAGAAGACCCCCTTTTCTTCGTGGGAGTGAGGCCCTATCCTATGTGACCACCTTTCAGGCTGCACTTCAGCTTTTACTTTCATACTCTCATTTTTGGTCCAGTAATCTTGGACTGTTTCCAGTCTCCATGACTGTGCCACACAGCCTTGCTCTCAAGGATGAAGAAGTTGAACTTTCATTCAAATTCCTCAGGGCCTAGTCTTGAGCTGAGCTTGTCAATTGTCAAAAAATGGAGCTGAAATAAATGGCTCCAGGTCACTTGATTTATCACAGCCAGACTGTAACCTTTGATTCTAGACATGGCCCCAGGCTACTTGATTCAGGACACTACAAACTGTAAACTGGATTTTTTTTTTGTTTCCTCTTATTTTTTTTTTTGATCAGTCCTGGACCTTGAACTCAGGGCCTGAGCACTGTCCTTGGGTTTTCCTCAAGGCTAGAGCTCTACCACTTGAGGCACAGCACCACTTCCGGTTTTTTCTATGTATGTGGTACTGAGTAATCGAACCCAGGTCTTTGTGCATGCTAGGTGAGGACTCTACCACTACTAGGCCATGCTCCGACCCATTTTTTTTTTTTTAATGATCTATCTCCTGGGGGAACCAATCATATTATCTCTGGGGGAAAAGAAATCACTTTGGGATGAACTCAAAGGCCAATCTGGAAGGCTAGTTTTGCAGTGATCTCAACTCAGACAGGAGCAACAGGAGTGAAGCTGGAAACAGCCCAATTTTTCCTTTCCTTTCCAGCAATTCAGATGTCAGCCTGTTGTGTTTGGAAGAAGTTAAATGAGAGTTTCCAGGTGCAGAGCAAACTCCTATCTTTAGTCCCTTCCTGCCTCTGCCCCACTACAAGCCATGAGCACTTCAGGGAGGTTCCCAGATCTCTCCAGGGCGGGGAGGGGGGGGGGGAGGCCCTGGACAATGACCCTGGCCTAGTAAAGAACACCAGCTCTTGGCCCCTTGGTCTTTAATTACAGTGCTCCTCCCTCCTCCTCCCTCCCTCCCAGGTGCTGATGGAGAAACACTCTGTCTAGGTTTCCACAGGGGGCCTCTCCGGAGGGCTTTCATAGCCCTGCAGTGGAACTTTTCCCTCAGCTTCAGCTACAAATAGCAACGCTGGTCAGCTTTCCTTGAGTTGGGGGGGAGGGGTGGCAGGCAGAGGCAAATGGAGAGCTCAGGAATTTCCTCAATCTCTCATTTCATCTGACAGCCAAGTCAGTGCACACAAGGGGCAAAGCCAGGACTAAACTCACATCCCAGAGAGGATGTGTGTTGGTTCCTCTCCCAAGGCCCTCTTCTGTGCCTGGGTGCATAATGTGCTCTGGTCTTGGGGCTGGCCACAAAGACTTACAGACAAACCCATATTTTGGCGACATGTTTGTGACATAGACCTTCACTAAGTACTTATTATGGGCCAAACATTTTGGGGGGAGGTAGTGCAGATCAAACTCTGGGCTTTGTGCTTGCTTGAATAGAGGCTCCTTTATTTCAAGCCATGTCCCCACCCCAGCCTTTTTTTTTTTCAGTCCTGGGCCTTGAACTCAGGGCCTGAGCACTGTGCTTGGGCTTTCTCAAGGCTGGGCAGCTCTCCCACCTGAGCCACAGTACCACTTGTGGCTTTTTTTTCTATGTACGTGGTACCGAGGAATGGGACCTGGGACTTAGTGCATGTAAAGCAAGCACTCCACCACTAGGCCGAAATCCCGGCCCACCCAGCCTTTTTTTTTTTTTTTTTTTTTTAATTTAGTTATTTTGCCAGTAGGGTGTTGTGCTTTTGCTGAAGGTTGGCTTCTGTTCATACCCTAGCTTATTCATTGAGATGAAGTTTTGCTAACTTATTTTGAACCTCAATCCTACTATCTCTGCCTATCACCCTGCTCTCTGTCTCAGAGATCAAGTTCCTGTCTTCAGAAAACAGGGAGATGGGCTCTGAGTCTGAGTCTTCATGCCTCTGGGCTGGTTGTTTTCCTAAAGCCCATTATTTCTCAAACGTGGCCCGTGGACAATCTAGAGTTGCGGGAAAATACAAATCCCAGGGTCTCATGCTTGACCTGCTGGGTAGCTGGGCCAGGAAACCTGGGTAATAAAGAGGTCAAATGTATACTAAGGTGCAAAAACACACTTCCTTGGCCAGGCACTGGTATGATAGCCATGTTTGTCTTTTGAGAACTCAGTCCTACATTTCTAGCCTGGACACCCTTTTCTACATTACTTTTATTAGATGTTATTAAGAAGTTTATTTAGTGTCAGTCTTCCACATAGGGCACAGGCTTTATTGCCCACCCCTCCCTTTGATGGCTGGTTTATGCTATGTTGTGGGTCACACACTGCTAACTTAACACTATTAGTTTGCAAGGACCCCCCTGGCACACCAGGCAGTAGAATCAGGCTAGGAGGACATCCCTGAGTGACCTTGTCCCCAAATAGTTCCATCACACAACAGTGCCTGGCAGCTCTCATTTTCTTGTTCTCCAGAGAATTCCTCCAAAATAGATCACCCAAGTGCCTCAGTCTGAAAACTTCCATCAAGTTCTTTGACCCTGACATCCAAATCAGAACGAGGCTTTCCCAGGGGTCTACCACTCCAGCTTCTTGCTGAACCTTCCACCACTAACCTGCAGGCTGGTCCCAGCAGCAGGCTTCCGCTGGGCGTGGTCTGCTCTCTGATTAACTGCTTACCTGTGTCCTACATACCTGGGGAAGCTTTCCTCCTCTCCCTCCTCCTCCTCTTCTTTCTCCTCTTCCTCTTTGTCTTTCTCCTCCTCATCCCTTTCTTCCTCCTTCCCCCCTTCCTCTTCCTTCTCCCTTTGCCTTCTCTCTGGAACCTCAGCAGAGGCCACACAACAGAGCACTCCCTCTGTCACTTCCATTCATTGATTCTTAGACGCACTGACTTATTTACAGGCAATTACTAAGCACCTGTGTATATCACAAGCTGTATTAAGGATATGAATTTAGAAAATTTTATAGGAGTGTGGCCTCGTTTCTTGTACAGCAAAGAAAATCTTTCCAAGTTGCTTTTGGCAAATCCTTCTGGAGCTAGTTTCTATAATAATAATGTTGTTGATAGGAGAGAAGGGTTCTTTGAGCCCTTTCTCAGCAGCAAGCCTTCTAATAGTCATGTCAATAAGCTGGTATTCGTTGAGTCTATCAACAACCTCAGATGGTCAGTATATGTCTTTCCATTCCTATTTCCACACCTGTCTAATTCATCGTTTAATGCTGGAAGCTCCAGTGACCACAAACCCAAATACCCCAGGCCAGGCAATGGACCCAAATGAGAAAAGCAGTCAGAGAAACCGTCTTCTTAAGCTGATGCTGCCATGGACAGATGCAGGCCCTGCTTTACCAGATCTCCCAAGAGAAATCAGAAATCTAGATCTTTTTAAAATAAAGTTTTCTATTTTTTAATCGGCATACATTAGTTGTACGGGTGGAGGCGGGAGAGGATTTCATTCTGACATTCCATGTCTTTTGATAAATTGCACCCTCTCTATTGCTCTCCCGTCCCACCTAGTCCCCATTTCCTAAAAACAAAGACAACAACGAACAATGTTAATGGAACCAATGAAAAATTTCTAAAAGGGGCAGCAGGCCAAACACCAGGCTGTGGGCCACACCGGGTTGCTGTTTGGCTAGCTGCCGCCTCGTGTCCTTGGTACTAGTGGATTCACTGTGGCAAAGCCCTGAAAAGGACAGCAGGAGGCAAGCCGAAATGCTGTAGAGCGAGAAGCAGGGTCATGGGGTGGAGGCCATGGCTCAAAGGGAAGAAGGCCTACCTACCATGAGGCCCCGAGCTCAAATGCCACCCCACTCCTCAAAAGGGAGCAGAGAGGGACTGTCCTTGCTCTAGTTTGGGTCTCAAGTGCCACCCCAAAGGACTAGGTGACAAAGATTTGGCCTCCAGAATGGTATTGAGAGGCGGTAGAATCGTTAAGAATTGGGGCCCAGTAAATCAAGGGGATAATGGGACCCCAGTGCCTTTCTCCTTCCTGTCTTTTACTTTCTTGCAATGAGGGGAGCAGCACTGTGTCACCACAGGCTCCAAGGCAATGGGGACCAACTCAGTGGTGCCAAATGGCTGTGGACTAAACATCTCCAAAACCTGGAACCAAAGCAGCCTTTTTCTGTTTATAGATTGCTTATCTCAGGTATTTGTTTCAGTGGTGGAAAGCTGCCTGCTGCAGTCCTAGAAGAAAAGCAAGGGAGGAGAGGGATTTAGAAGGATTCTTAAATCACCAGGAATTGTTACTCAGATTCGTTCAGAGTTACTCTGAATTGTATTCCAAGTCCGCAAGAGTTCCCACAATCAGGAAAATGCTGATCCCTCTCAATACACCCATGTATGTACATTTCTACACATGTGTGTACACATGTGTGCTCACGTATTTTTGAGTTTTTAACCATCAAATAAGCTTTTTTTTTTTTTTAACCAGTCCTGGGCTTGAGCTCAGGGCTTGAGCACTGTTCTTGGACTTTCTCAAGGCTAGAGCTCTACCACTTGAGCCTTAACACCACTTCCCGCTTTTTTCTATGTATGTGGTGCCGAGGAATCGAACCCGGGTCTTCATGCATGCTAGGCAAGCACTTTAACCACTAGGCCAAACTCCCAGCCCCTCAAATAAGCTTTTAAGCAATGCAACAGCAATGTTGTAGAAAATGGGTCTTTTCTCTGTAAATCCTAGCTGTAACTGCTACGACTATAACTTTGTATTCAGTTGGTAGCACATGTTTAATGATGCCACACAGTCTGTCAGAAGCAGCAGGCCTGAGTAAGCATGAGTTTTATCTCCAGTTCTGTCACTTTAAATTGGATAAACCTCGAGAAGTTACTTAACCCTTGTAGGCCTCACCTGGTATTCGTCATTTGTAAAATGAGAGCATCTCGAAGATTCTATCAGAGGGAGCAGAGAAAGATCTCTTTAAGCCTGATATTTTGTCTCACAGCTTCAGAGAAGCCAAGGCTATTGCTCAAGCCTTGGGGGGAGGCCTGAAGGTAGATTCTGATTCTACTTACACATTTCCTGGCCTCACAGGCCTTTCTTTGAAATCTGGGTGGAAGCCTATGTGACTCCAACTCTTGCTTTCTGCATGACTGTAAAATCAACATTATGTAAAGGTTTACTGAGGTTTGCTGCCAGCGTAGTCAT